>NC_139226.1:49459276-49699276 GCF_055691185.1 Crinia signifera | reverse complement strand
CTAGGGGCGGCCTATGGTTGCAAAAAAGGAGGTTTCTTATAACATTTAATTATTGCTGAAAACTCCTGTGCACTCCCATCATACCAATAACACTCCAGAAACTATTCCAAGAGCTGGCGCCTAATGGCACAGTACACTCATCAAAAGAAAGGTTTTATAATATTGAAAATGTTTCAAACCACCTCCCATAAACCAAACGATTAAGATGTAAAAAAAACCCTCCAATAATTCCATATTTAATGGTGGTTTCTGATTGTTAGTTCTGGCTCCAAGCCTTAACCTTGTGCAGTTGTGTAGCTACAGTAAGCTCCTAGTTTCAACTAGAAACTACAAAAGCTTTCTTCAAATACTTCTGGGTAGTCCACTTATATCTTATATCCAGCGGTGTAGCTAGGTGCCATGGTGCCCGGAGCAAGGGCATGTTTCGCGCTCCCCCCCTACCCACACCCCTCCCCTCCCCCGGGCCCCACCAATCCCCAAACCCCATGATTTTTTAAAAACTAAAATCCACCTTTAGGAGAGAGATACAGCACAGCAGGGTGGCAGCAGAAAACCTCCTCCTCCAGGCTACAGCCAGCGCTTGGGAAGGATGATGACGCTGTTGCAGCCAGGGAGGAGGGAGTGAGTATGTAGCAGGGGCAGGGGAGGAGTCCTCCTTATTTCTGCTGCACAGCGCTGCCCGGGAGCCGGCCCGAGCAGCAGCTTGGCCAGGGAGAAGACCGTGACCGTGACACAGGGCAGGGGCTAGGGTGTTCAGCGCCCCCCTGCAAACTATAAATTTCCGCATCCCATAGTTTACAGAAAGACAGCACATGCAGAAGGGGCATGCTTCAAAAAAAGGGAGTATGATGTCCATAGTAGTAGTGCCTCATACACAGAAAGAGGCAGATGTATTAAGCCTGGGGAAGAGATAAAGTGGAGATAAAGTGAAAGGAGATAAAGCACCAGCCAATCAACTACCAACTATCATTTTAAAACACAGTTGATTGGCTGGTGCTTTTTCTCCTTTCAATTTATCTCCAGTTTATCTCTTCTCCAGGCTTAATACATCTGCCCCAATATGCCAAGTAGCAGTAGTATCATGACAAGATAATTTGGTGGACCCGTTTTAGAAAAGGGATTTGTGCCCCAGCCCCGCACACACATGAAAATACACGGAGAGTGCGTGCCTTTGGAGCATGGAAAGAAATTAGGTTGGGACTTTCTTTCCATTTACCCATATGCCATCACCCCCTCCCCACCCCCTATAGCTCTATGTCTATTACTGGAGATCCCCACCACACAAAACATAAGACCCAAGTACCTTTAAATTTCATTTTTTTGATGTTGGCTTTTTGGTTGCATGGGGATACTTTGGCTAGTGGAGCTGGCTTAGATGAGACAGGGACAGCATATAGGCTGACTGCACCTCCTCCCTGCTCACATTGCAGTGCTGCAAAGAAATACGAGCCCCAGTAAAATCGGGGGCGTGGCCAAATCGCGGGAGGCGTGGCCACGCCCCCTTGGTGGGATTTTTTTATTTTTAAGGGGGGGACACTTTGCTCATCCTCCGACCTCCCCTCCTAAGCAGCACAGCACACTACTGACTGACAGTGACAGCATGAGCTTCTCATATGCTGTCACACATGAGAGCTCATGCTGCTGCTGCTAACCTGATCGGAGTTCCGGCAGAGCCCCGTCACCAGCCAGCAGGCATCTGACGAATGGAGCCTTAGCTGCCTGCCCTGGTAAAAAGAGGGAATGATGGCGCGCATGCTGCAGACTCCCCCATGTAATTAATCCCCCGATGACAGGGGAGCCCTGCTTTAAGCTGCCAGTGCGTCGGCCTGTCATATAGTCAGTGTGACTGTGTGACAGGCACAGCGGCGGACGGCAGCAACAACACTGTAACAACATCAGTAAAGTGCAGAGGGTGAATTGAGTGCCGGACTCCCGGCTCATTTGTGGAGAAGGGGGCGGCGCGTGTGCTCCACTGGCTCCACCGTCCCTACGCCTCTGCTTATATCTAAGCTCTTTCATGATCAGTCTACACCAGGGGTCTTCAACCCATGGCCCGCGGGCCACGAGTGGCCCGCCGAGTAGTTTTAGGTGGCCCGCCAGTGAATTGCGTTTTTATTTTATTCAATGCTGTGCTGATTTAAAAAAAAAATCCTTCCGCGCACTGTCCCCTTAAAATCCTTCCGCACGCTGTCCCATTAGCAGTGGGACGTGGCGGAGGTGGATGTGCTGGCTGGGGCGGGCGGGACTGTGCGCGAACATATGCATTGTGTACTTCCTGATGCCGCGCACCCGTCCTGAAGGAGACCTCTGTAAGGGACACTAAGGCAAGTGTCTCAGGAGAGGGTGATGCCGGCTAGCTACCACGGTGCTGAATACGGGGGAGTGGGGGCTGGCAGTGCAATGTGGCCCTGTGTATGGGGAGGGTGCTGACTATGGAGGAGGGGGGGGCTGGCAGTACAATGTGGCCCTGTGTATGGGGAGGGTGCTGACTATGGGTGAGGGGGGCTGGCAGTGCAATGTGGCCCTGTATATAGGGCGGGTGCTGACTATGGGGAGGGGGGGCTGGCAGTGCAATGTTGTGCTGACCAAGGGAGGGCTGGCATGCTGCGCAATGCAGTGCTGACTATGGAGAGAAATACTAGGGCATTTTGTGAGGGACACTACTGGTGGCATTTTATGAGGGACACTACTGGTGGCATTTTGTGAGAGGCACTGCTGGGGGCATCATATGCATAAGCAGGAGTATTGGGGGCCTTATAGTGCAAGGTGCAATGTGCATCATAGTGTGAGGCATAATGTGCAATGGATGTCACGGTGTGTGGCATAATGTGTAATGGGCATCACGGTGTGAGACATAATGTGCAATGGGCATCACGGTGTGTGGCATAATGTGCAATGTGCAATGGGCATCCCGGTGTGTGGCATAATGTGCAATGCGCATCACGGTGTGTGGCATAATGTGCAATGGGCATCACGGTGTGTGGCATAATGTGCAATGGTCATCCAGGTGTGTGGCATAATGTGCAATGGGCATCATGGTGTGTGGCATAATGTGCAATGGGCATCACGGTGTGTGGCATATTGTGCAATGGGCATCACGGTGTGTGGCATAATGTATAATGGGCATCATGGTGTAATGGGCCTTCATGTTTATATGTCACTGTGCGGCCTTTAGACAGCCAACTTAAGCGTGGAAGGACAACAACCATTCCTGCGGTAACCAATGTCTGGTCATGCAGGTTGCAAAATTGAGATGTCAGGTATTTTTTTTCCTGCTAGTTCACACTCTTATCATTAGACCACGCCCCTTATAATTAAACCACACCCCTTTTGGGAGCGCGCCTGCGGCGCTCGCAATTTCTTAAATATCAAATTATGTATGGGGGGGGGCTGCATTTTTATTCTGTTCGCACTGGGGCCCTAATTGTTTAGAAATAGCCCTGGTGCAGACTATATATTGGGGGCAGGGTTTATGTGTATGGGCAGCTGTGCCAACTATCTATGTGGGGGGTGTGCTGTCTATCTATTAAGAGCTGTGCTAAATACCACAGTAGAGCTTAGTGGCCCTCGGGCTTCGTTGAATTTTTTAATGTGGCCCACACTGTCTTAAAGGTTGAAGACCCCTGGTCTACACTTTCTTTTGGTGAACTAAAATCCACATTTCAACAATATATAAATATATTTCCTGGCAGAAGCAATTTGCACACTACTGGTAATCACCAGGCGGGTGCTCAAAAGACCATGTAAAAAGTTATAGCTGGGCAATTAGAGGCTGGCACACCATTGCGATAAAAAATAAGTATTTTATAATGAAAATGGTGAAGATGAATTCATTTTGCAGCGAATGAAAAAGCAATACAACCGTCCAACATCATGGGTAAACAGGGTACATCACTGCAAACAAGTCAATCTGGTTCAACAGCTGTTTCGGCACGTGGTTGCCGTCGTCAGGAGCACAATAGACTGAACCTCAGTGTGCATATAAATAGTGTCACTAATTGTGTCTCAATAAACAAGTCAGCTCACCTGTGTTGAAACAGGCTAACATACATCTTACTCACCTGCCCCGGGCGCCGGAAGTGACGCGACGCGGCTTCCCAGTGTAACTAGGTTACAGCGTCCGTCTCCCCGGCAACCAGGAGCAACATCACCAGAAGTGACACGGCGCGGGGTGCCGGAATTAACCGCCCACCGCGTCCGTCACTATGGCAACAAGACTGATCCCACTCATGGGAAAACAATGACAGCAACCCGGCGGTAAGCCGAATTGTGTCAGCGATCACCCGTAGAGGGGGTCAGAGCTTAGGAGTGTCCATATGTCATGGTGATACCTATTGTTAAAGGCACCATCCACTGACCACGGGCTCCAATTGTAGGTGGTATATAAAAAAAGAGAGGCTTACGATCTAAATGGACATTTTAGGACACCAAATTATTAGCGCAGAGAGGTGTACATGAATGTGAACAATATTAAAGTGACAGTGCATATACAAATGGAAAGTATTAAGACTATGAAGTAAATAATCAAATGTACATAATCAAGAGATGAGAAAAAAGATGAATAATTATGCATTTATAAGAGATAAATATGAATTTATATGAAACAATGAAAAGATAGTTCTTCATTTAATCCGGTGGGAGAAACACTGTTAATCTTGTGAATCCAGTAGCATTCTTTTTGTAATAATAATTTGCCTCAATCTTCTCCTCTCCGCAACGGCGGAATGTGATCAAGAGCTACAAAGTGGAAGTCCTTAAAGGTATGTTTTTTAAGTCCAAAATGTTTGGCCACTGGCGGGGTACTAGAGTCAATAGTAAGTAAAGCTTTTTTAATAGAGGAGCGATGCATAGCAAGTCTCTCTTTGAGTGTCCGTATAGTTTTTCCGATGTAAATTTTTGGACAGGAGCAGACAATCGCATATACCACATAGCGGCTGTCACAATCAAGATGATGGTTGATGTTGTAACTTTGATTGGTTAGAGCAGTGGTTCCCAAACTGTGCGCCGTGGCTCCCTGGGGTGCCTCGGGACACATGTAGGGGTGCCCTGGGTTGGTGGTCCAGGACCAACTCAAATTATTAATGGTTAATTATTTATAAGCAAAACCAGTGCTGGTGGCTGCCAATCATAAAATGTGTACAAACAAAAGGAAATCCTGCCCTGTATCACATAACTGACCCTATTAATCGCATATAAACCCAGTCTAAAAAAAAGAAAATTGGCCTAGGGGTGCCGTGAAAAAAATCTTATATTCTAAGGGTGGCGTGATTCAAAAAAGATTGGGAACCCCTGGGTTAGAGGATCCACAAATTTATGACCAGTAAGAGCAAATTGGCAGTTCACGCACTTAGAGCATTTAAAACATCAGTGCTTTGGAGTTAACCATGACGATTTTTTGACAGATTGTATATCCGATTTGGCAATGATGTCCTTGATGTTTCAATGATGTCCAAAATAAAGGATTCTCATGACAAAACTGTCCCATGGTCTCGTCGGAGTGCAAGATGTGCCAGTGCCTCAAAAAAAATAGTTTGATCCTTTCAGATGCAATTGAATAAGTAGAAACAAAAGTTAAACGATCTGCATTGGATTTCTTGCTCTGCCCAAGCAATGAATCGTCTTGTGTGTAATTCATGCATTGTTCAATAGCATTATTAATCTCAACTTTAGGATACCCTCGCTCTAAAAATCTATCGCCCATCTCACAAATAGAGATATATCGCTCCTCAACATCGGAAGTGATACGCACCACCCTCATAAGTTGTGAGAGCGGCAAACCCTTTTTCAGGGGGCGCGGATGAAAGCTCTCATTATTTAATAAAGTATTTTTATCAGTAATTTGTCTAAAGAGTTTGGTGCTTAACACTCCCTTGTTGTTACATACATTGACATCTAGAAAACTCAAAATAGTATCAGTAAACGCCATGGTAAACCTTATGGTGGTATTCAAGGAATTCAAATGATCTAAAAATTCAGTCAGAAGCTTGGCACCGCCAGTCCAAATCATAAATAAATCATCAATATAATGAACATAAAAAAATATGTGGGATGAAAATAAACCGTTTGCCATAATATATTGATTCTCATACATGTGCATGAAAAGATTTGCATATGCCGGGGCCATATTGGACCCCATAGCAGTGCCCTGAACCTGTAAATAAAAAGAATTTTCAAAAAGAAAATAATTTTCTGTTAACACAATCTTCATTAATAATAATAAAAAATTAATGTTGGGGCCTGTATAATGAGGACTGGCGGTAACCAAGCTTCTGACTGCATCAAGTCCATCTTTGTGTCTTATATTGGTATACAAACTGGACACATCCATGGTGACCAGTAAGGCGGAGTCAGGCAAGGTGCCCAAATTCTTCAATTTAACAATGAAAACAGTCGTGTCTTTAAGATAGTAATTAGTTTTTTGTACAATAGGCTGCAACCAAAAGTCAGCAAATTGCGAGATAGGTTGGCATAGGGATCCACATGATGACACTATAGGTTGACCTGGGGGCTTTACTAATGTTTTGTGAATCTTAGGCAAAACATATATAATTGGGATTCTAGGATGATATTGCCTAAGAAAGAATGCGGTAGATTCATCTATCCAACTATTCCCCAGGCCTAGTCCAATCACTGCATCAATCTCCTTTTTGTAGTTGTAGGTGGGGTCATAAGTAAGTTTTTTGTAACAAGTAATATCACTCAGCTGTCTGTTAATTTCATTAATATAATCATCTCGATTGAGCAAGACTACCCCTCCCCCCTTATCGGCGGGGCGTATAATCACTGAACTATTATTTTTCAGGGTGTCTATTGCTAAATTTTGTTGTCTGGACAAGTTAGAGTATGACATTTTTTGGGAATCAATAAATGGTAGCGTGTCCCTTTTAATGAGCTTAGCAAACATCTCTATCGCGGCATTAGTGCAAGGGGGATCAAATGTACTTGCAGGTATCATATTATTGTTTCTTGTTTGTGCTCCTTTTTGGATGTGATTTATTGTTGTTACATGCTTGCAAATGGATTTAGAAACAACTATGGATGATTTGTCAGGCACTAAACCAGTGGTCTCCAACCTTTTTTGGGTCGGGAGCTACTCGCGACAAAATAAACCGCCCGAAGAGCTACTAAAGTAAAAAAAAATTTAAAAATCTGCATAACATCCCAAATGCCCTTTCCACATAATGCCACAAACTGTAATGCCCCTGACACATTATGCCACACACTGCAATGCCCCAAAACATACCTCCCAACACTGGAGGCAGAGGAGAAGAGTAATCTGCGCGTGCTGAAGGCACGCGCCAAAAATTAGAAGGTTCAGCTACTACCGTGGAACTCCTGCGAGGCTACATATGCCCCCAATAGTGCAGTGCCAGATATACATATGCTCCCAGGTATGCCCCACAGGTATGTGCCAGGTATGCCGCCACAGTGCCAGAAACAGGAATACCCTCACATTGCCAGGTATGACCCCATGGTGCCAACAATGCCCCCACAGTGCCGGTTATGCCCCCACAGTGCCAGCAAGTATGCCCCCACAGTGCCATCAATGCCCCACAGTGCCAACAAGTATGCCCCCTAGTGCCAATAAATATGCCCCCACAGTGCCAATAAATATGCCCCCACAGTGCCAATAAGTATGCCCCACACTGCCAACAAGTATGCCCCCACAGTGCCAATAAATATGCCCCCACAGTGCCAATAAGTATGCCCCACAGTTCCAAGTATGCCCCCACAGTGTCAGGTGTTCCCCAGCAGCACACTTACCATTGTTGCTGCTGCCGCCGGGGAGAGAACTATTTGGCCATCCAGTGCCCCCTGTGGTGCTGCTGGCACTGTCTGTGTCCGGCGGTGTCCTCCTGTGTCGGCGTGCTGCTTCCCTTTCAGGGGAGGAGAGCACAGCGCAGCACGCATCTCTCCTTCCCCTCACTTCCTTGTTACTGCGCTTTCTGCCATTCAAAGCTTGCGGGCCGGCTGCTGATTGGCTTCCGGCCCACGAGCTCTGGTTGGCGGACGCCGCAGTCACAGCAATGCTCTCTCCTCCCCTCAGGGAAAAAATTGAAGCAGGGGCGGACGGCGGCGGATAATGGAGGGGCGGGCGGTGACAGTGGTCGAGCTACCCCGATCGCTGCCGCAAGCTACTGGTAGCTCGCGAGCGACGGGTTGGCGACCACTGCACTAAACGATTTGATCAGAAAGATGCTGCTAGGATATTGTTTGCAAACACAGATACTTTGGCCTTCGATTTTAGAAACCCCTGAAATATATACTGATTTATTAAAACTGAGGAAAAGGAAAGTAGAGTTATCCCTACATGGGTTAACCCTCTCCCAGTATTATAAGGAGAAAATTATACCCAGGGGTTTTCGCATTCGTAATCAACCCACCATCGGAAGGACCAATACTATCTTTTGCAAACAATGGTGCCAGATCCTTAACGATTGTTCTTTTCAATTGATGCTTCTTGTAATTGATCAAGTCAACACAGACCTATCATTGTTAGATTTGGAGATTAATACATGTACTGAAACTGGGACTGAGTTATTAAAAAATGACTTAACCCTGAAACTTGAAGAATCCATTGCTGCATTTCATGCAGATTTATTGTCATTTAAGAAAAGTAAATACAAAATTGTGAAGGAGGATTATAAAGAACAGAGAGTTTATAGGTGGATTTTTGGCAATGAGCCTAAATACTCATGGCGTGATAACATCAGATCCAGAAAGAGACGCCCCAATAGGAATTAAAAATTCTCTGAAGTAGACACACATACTTCAGCGTCTGATTCAGACCACTCCTACAGGCAGATTTTTTTTAAAGGGGATAATAACACACTCAAAACACAAGGGCGACCCAATAAGAAACCCTGTAGAATGGGAAGGTCTAGATCACAGGCACACAGGGAGAAGGGGAAAGGGGAAAATGTGATTTTTAATCTGTCACATTATACCCCTAATGCCGACGAATTGGAAGTTCTGGCGAAGGGTCTTTCCTTCGTAAGAACTTTCAAACAGAGATCCTTTGATTTTGAGGTGGAGTTTTATAAGTTTGTACGTTTACTAAAACTAAAAGATCACTTTAGTAAGCATCCGGGTTCTAACACTATCAAAGGCAACTTTAAACCTGCAAGTACATTTGATCCCCTTTGCACTAATGCCGCGATAGAGATGTTTGCTAAGCTCATTAAAAGGGACACGCTACCATTTATTGATTCCCAAAAAATGTCATACTCTAACTTGTCCAGACAACAAAATTTAGCAATAGACACCCTGAAAAATAATAGTTCAGTGATAATACGCCCCGCCGATAAGGGGGGAGGGGTAGTCTTGCTCAATCGAGATGATTATATTAATGAAATTAACAGACAGCTGAGTGATATTACTTGTTACAAAAAACTTACTTATGACCCCACTGCAACTACAAAAAGGAGATTGATGCAGTGATTGGACTAGGCCTGGGGAATAGTTGGATAGATGAATCTACCACATTCTTTCTTAGGCAAAATCATCCTAGAATCCCAATTATATATGTTTTTCCTAAGATTCACAAAACGTTAGTAAAGCCCCCAGGTCGACCTATAGTGTCATCATGTGGATCCCTATGCCAACCTCTTTCGCAATTTGCTGAATTTTGGTTGCAGCCTATTGTACAAAAAACTTATTACTATCTTAAAGACACGACTGATTTCATTGTTAAATTGAAGAATTTGGGCACCTTGCCTGACTCCGCCCTACTGGTCACCACAGTGGCGTAAATTCATATGAGGCGCCAGGAGGCGGATTAGATAGTGGTGCCCCCCCCCCCCCCCCCCCCCAACCCAACCCAACCAACCACACACAGCATTTATGGCTATCATATGTGCCATCTGATTTAAAAAAAATAATATTATTTTTTATATATATATATATATAAATATACAGGAGGGGGTAGCAGCGGCACTCAGGACTAATTCAAACAAACGACTCGTAGCCAAGACCAGTATATATATATATAATAAAAAAATGAAGATGGCATATATACACACACACACATATATATATATATATATATATATATATATATATATATATATATAGGTCTGCCAGTCTTACTGTAAATTTGGCAGCTGTGACAGAGTGGGATCCGTGCTTCAGGGATCCTTCCTGCCTCCTTCCTCCCTCCGGGCAGCCTGTGCACCAGCCAATCAGGGTGCCGCAGGCTGCAGTGTCACATATCATTGGACGGCTGAGCCGTCGCTCAGCTGTCCAGAGACTAGCTCTCTCTGCAGCAGGCACCTGACGTGAGCTGTCAGTGTGCACTACTGCACTAGGGTAGGGAGGGCAGCCGCGCGGATCGGATACATTATAGAGATCCGATCCGTGTTGGTTGGCAGCCGCCAGGGGCGGATCCAGGAGAAAATGACAGGGGGGACACCATGATAGGGGAGGGGGATTGGAGGGGGGTGTTAGTGGTGCCAGTGTGCCCGCTCAGAGAGTGGAGAGGGAAGGAGAAGAGCAGAGAGAGGACGGGAGTGGGATTATAAAAATGGACCCTGGCATTTAAAGTACACAGGACCCCCTGGATGCAGTTGTGTGTGCGCTCTGGAAAGGGGTGTGTGGTCACTCAAAAGAGGGCGTGTCCATGAGTGTAGTATACCACACACCATTTACCACTTCTACACATTATGCAACAAAATAATAGACCCCATTACAATTGCTCCTTAAACATGATGCCAAACGGATGAGCTTAAAAATTCACATGCCACACAGATTGAGCCAAAATTGACATAATATCACAAGAAACATCACAAACAGGGACATTGCGCGCCGAAGGTGCGGACCAAAAATTTACACCAAAATGCCCATTACACATTTAGCCACACACCATAATGTTCATTACGTATCATGCCAAACACCGTAATGCCTATTACAAATTATGCTAAGTGCTGCTTACCTACATGCTCATTGCTAGAGATTACATGCTCGTTACCAGGGGTACCATGCTCGTTGCCATGAGGGTTACATGGTCATTGCCAGGGGTAATGGGTGAGATAGGGGGTGCAGAGTGTAAGGGAAGATACAGGGTGAGAGGGGGGATGCAGGTTGAGGTGTTAATCTTAAAGTCTACCAGACCTTCATGGGCGCGTGGCAGTGCTCTTGCGATGGCAGGCACAAGATCCCACCCTAGCCCTAGGACCTGGCTGTGGCAGCATGATCTTGAGATCGGCCTGTGGGCCACAGCTGGATTAAGGGTCTGGTCGAAAATAAAATCATGCTACAAAAATAAAAATAATAAAAAATATATATAAAATGCAGAACATTAACATAAAAAAAGACTTACTTTTGCTGTTTTAAATAGGAGGAGAGCGATAGCTTCCATGTTTCTCTCTCCTCCTGTTAGCACCTCCACCCAGTTGTTCAGTCTCTCCACACACCAGATTAGCCATGCTGGGACGGGCATCCCACCTCTCTTCCTCCCTGTAGCCTGTGCTCCAGCCAATCACGGAGCCGCAGGCTGCAGATGATCATATCACTGGACAGCTGAGCTATCGCTCAGCTGTCCTTACGCAGTGCTGGCAGTGGCAGCCTTTATGGCTCTCAGTAAGGAGCGCACTCAGCGCAGTGCAGCGTCGCGGATCAGTAATAGAGATCTGATCCGCGCCGGCGGGTAGCCCTTACAGAGCGGGGGGACAGGGTTTACTGAGCGAGCCCCTGGGGTGCGATTGCGGCTCTATTGGTGTCACCCCAGTGGAGGGTGACACCCGGGTGCGGGTCGAACCCCCCCCTAGTGACGCCACTGTCACACACTGACATGAGCTGGTGCTGCTGCGGAAAGCTGGAGGAGGCCTCCTCCAGCTTTCCGCTGCACCATTAACTCATGTCAGTGTGTGACGTCTAAGCAGCGTTCGTTCGGCAGCCTTCCATCCACAGCAGGCTGTGTGCGTCGGCCAGAAGCGTGTCCCTAAAAATAAAAGTCGGAAATGACGGGGTGGGCGGATACGTGCCCGGGTGCCCCCCCCCCCCCCCTAAATCCAGCCATGACAGCCGCAGGAGTCCCTTTCAGAGCGGCGTGGGGGGTCCGGGGATTCTTGCTGCGGCTGCTTATTACTACTCCCTGCTCCCTGTGCCCCCCCTGATGGCTAACGCCCGGCGGCAAAAGTCTCCATTGCCTCCGGGAGTTACGCCACTGGGTCACCATGGATGTGTCCAGTTTGTATACCAATATAAGACACAAAGATGGACTTGATGCAGTCAGAAGCTTGGTTACCACCAGTCCTCATTATACAGGCCCCAACATCAATTTTTTATTATTATTAATGGAGATTATTTTCTTTTTGAAAATTCTTTTTATTTACAGGTTCAGGGCACTGCTATGGGGTCCAATATGGCCCCGGCATATGCAAATCTTTTCATGCATATGTATGAGAATCAATATATTATGGCGAACGGTTTATTTTCATCCCACATATTTTTTTATGTTCGTTATATTGATGATTTATTTATGATTTGGACTGGCGGTGCCAAGCTTCTGACTGAATTTTTAGATCATTTGAATTCCTTGAATACCACCATAAGGTTTACCATGGCGTTTAGTGATACTATTTTGAGTTTTCTAGATGTCAATGTATGTAACAACAAGGGAGTGTTAAGCACCAAACTCTTTAGAAAAATTACTCATAAAAATACTTTATTAAATAATGAGAGCTTTCATCCGCGCCCCCTGAAAAAGGGTTTGCCGCTCTCACAACTTATGAGGGTGGTGCGTATCACTTCTGATGTTGAGGAGTGATATATCTCTCTTTGTGAGATGGGCGATAGATTTTTGGAGCGAGGGTATCCTAAAGTTGAGATTAATAATGCTATTGAACAATGCATGAATTACACACAAGACGATTTATTGCTTGGGCAGAGCAAGAAATCCAATGCAGATCGTTTAACTTTTGTTTCTACTTATTCAATTGCATCTGAAAGGATCAAACAATTTTTTTTGAGGCACTGGCACATCTTGCGCTCAGACGAGACCATGGGACAGTTTTGTCTTGAGAATCCTTTATTTTGTTATAAAAAAAGTCTAAACATCAAGGACATCATTGCCAAATCGGATATACAATCTGTCAAAAAATCATCATGGTTAACTCCAAAGCACGGATGTTTTAAATGCTCTAAGTGCGTGAACTGCCAATTTGCTCTTACTGGTCATAAATTTGTGGATCCTCTAACCAATCAAAGTTACAACATCAACCATCATCTTGATTGTGACAGCCGCTATGTAGTATATGCGATTGTCTGCTCCTGTCCAATGATTTACATCGGAAAAACTATACGGACACTCAAAGAGAGACTTGCTATGCATCGCTCCTCTATTAAAAAAGCTTTACTTACTATTGACTCTAGTACCCCGCCAGTGGCCAAACATTTTGGACTTAAAAAACATACCTTTAAGGACTTCCACTTTGTAGCTCTTGATCACATTCCGCCGTTGCGGAGAGGAGAAGATTGAGGCAAATTATTATTACAAAAAGAATGCTACTGGATTCACAAGATTAACAGTGTTTCTCCCACCGGATTAAATGAAGAACTATCTTTTCATTGTTTCATATAAATTCATATTTATCTCTTATAAATGCATAATTATTCATCTTTTTTCTCATCTCTTGATTATGTACATTTGATTATTTACTTCATAGTCTTAATACTTTCCATTTGTATATGCACTGTCACTTTAATATTGTTCACATTCATGTACACCTCTCTGCGCTAATAATTTGGTGTCCTAAAATGTCCATTTAGATCGTAAGCCTCTCTTTTTTTATATACCACCTACAATTGGAGCCCGTGGTCAGTGGATGGTGCCTTTAACAATAGGTATCACCATGACATATGGACACTCCTAAGCTCTGACCCCCTCTACGGGTGATCGCTGACACAATTCGGCTTACCGCCGGGTTGCTGTCATTGTTTTCCCATGAGTGGGATCAGTCTTGTTGCCATAGTGACGGACGCGGTGGGCGGTTAATTCCGGCACCCCGCACCGTGTCACTTCCGGTGACGTTGCTCCTGGTTGCCGGGGAGACGGACGCTGTAACCTAGTTACACTGGGAAGCCGCGTCGCGTCACTTCCGGCGCCCGGGGCAGGTGAGTAAGATGTATGTTAGCCTGTTTCAACACAGGTGAGCTGACTTGTTTATTGAGACACAATTAGTGACACTATTTATATGCGCACTGAGGTTCAGTCTATTGTGCTCCTGACGACGGCAACCACGTGCCGAAACAGCTGTTGAGCCAGATTGACTTGTTTGCAGTGATGTACCCTGTTTACCCATGATGTTGTATTGCTTTTTCATTCGCTGCAAAATGAATTCATCTTCACCTTTTTCATTATAAAATACTTTTTTTTTATCGCAATGGTGTGCCAGCCTCTAATTGCCCAGCTATATATATATATATATATATATATATATATATATATATATATATATATATATATAGACTTGTAGAATGAAGCGGCACTCCAATCAATGTAGCGGTGAAAAGAAAAGCTCTTTATTAGCAACGTTTCAATACGTGTGTATTATCTTCAGGCTCAAAAATACAAGTGATGCAAACAACATTTATAGCGTGCAGGTGTCACATGCGTCAGGGGGTAGGTCTAGTGAACCATCCACTCACGCAACAACGTGTAAGTGCGGCCCGCCCGTTGGAGACAGACCAATCATAATCTGTTCCCAGGACAGGCCCCCTTATCCAACATACATCGAAAAGAGACATACAAATGTATACAAGTGCAATTATAAAAAGTTTAGATGAATAAAAAAAGGGGGTACGTAATGTACCGCCAATACATATTGAGGGGGTCATATCAGACCCAATGTGGTCATATATATATAAAAAATATACATAAAAAATACATACAAAAAAAGAAACAATTAACAAATAGGCTGACACATGACAAGAAACTAAGACATTTCCAGTACCTGATATATAAGCTGACACAAGCCATGTACATACAGACACAAGTGTTATCTGTATGTCGAGGTGCATCTAAGTTGCAATGTTCATAACAGAACCCCAATACCTGAATATTCATTCAAGCCCCGCGGGGAAGTAGTGCCAAGTTTGGCAATCCAGCGGGCCTCACATTTTAAGAGTAACAAGCCCCTATTACCCCCTCTGAGGGATAGGGGAATGTGGTCGATCATCCTATATTTGAGGGATGATAAATTGTGATTACATTCTAGGAAATGCCGCGCGACCGGCTGGTCGCTCTTTTTCTTCAAAAGTGCATTTCTAATGGATGACCTGTGGGCTGCCATACGTTCCTTGAAGGGACGCTCTGTTTTCCCTATGTATGACAGCCCACAGGGACAAATAATTTGGTATACTGTGAAGGGGGTGTTACACGTCAACAAATGCCTAATGGGGATGGACTTGCCAGTCTGGGGGTGATTAAAGAAGGCACCAGGGATCAAAAATGCACAGGTGGTACATACACACCTTATGCACCCCACCCGGGTGCGTTGTCTATTGGTGTTACTGGCGGAAGCATCTGATTTAACCAGGATGTCTCTAAGGTTTTTGGACCGTTTATAACTGGGAAGGATAGAGGTACGGGACAGGCCTAGGTGGGGATCAGACTGAATCAGTGGCCAATGATGTTTGACGATTTGGGTGGTACCAGGGCTATGATGGTTATAGGTGGTGACCCATGGGAGTTTATTCTCGATGTTTTTGGACGTGGATACAGGGTTAAGTAAAGCATTTCTATCCAGCAACATAACCTTATCTTTAGCCGCCTTCAATTCGTTAAGTGGGTATCCCCGATGGACAAAACGCTCCACCATCTGGTCCATCTGAGTATTAGCCACTAACGGGTCGGATACTATTCTTTTAACCCTAAGCAACTGAGAGTATGGCAAACTTCTCACTGTAGGTCTGGGGTGGCAGCTGTTATACGCCAATAAATTATTTCTATCGGTCGGCTTAGAAAAAAGCCTGGTGTGTATAGCCCCGTCCTGAATCTGTAATAGCACATCCAAAAAATGAATTTCGTTTTGACTGTGCGTATAAGTGAATTTTATGGTGCTGGACGTAAGGTTATGGTTGTCAATCACGTTAGCAAGATCAATCGATGGACCCTCCCAAAAAATCAGGAGGTCATCGATATAACGATTGTATTGTATGATCCTACCTGCAGTCTCCGGGTTATTGAAAAATAGCTCTTGTTCAAATTCGAACATAAAAACGTTGGCGTATGAGGGGGCCACCGCCGCCCCCATAGCCACGCCCATGAGCTGCAGGTAGTATCGATCCCCTTATATAAAAACATTTTTGGTGAGAATCATAGACATAAGCTCAACAACCAAATTAACATCAGGGCCCTGGTAGTCAGCATTACCATCAAGGAAGCGCCTCAGTGCTGCTAGACCCAGGGAATGCGGGATAGATGTGTATAACGCACTTACATCAATAGAAAACATCGAAACATCTGTGGTAAACTTAGCCAGTTTGGCTACATTATTGAGCAAGGCGGTGGTATCGAGCAGGTATCTAGGGTGTTTCCTGATACAGGGTTGCAACAAACTATCGACATAAATGGATGTCGGTTGCATCAGAGAACCCCGGGCCGCCACAATGGGACGGCCAGGGGGGTCCTCCAAGGCTTTGTGTATTTTAGGAATACAGTAGAATTGTGGAACCAAAGGGTACAGTGGTAATAGTGCTTTCATTATCGCCTTAGATATAATGCCAGAGTCCACCGCCTGCTGTAATATGTTATGTAATTCAGTAGTAAACATATTAGTAGGGTCACCCCTAAGACATAAATAGGTATTAGCGTCATTAAGATGTGTCATGACCGAGGCCTCATATCTGTCGACATCCATGATCACCAGTGCTCCGCCCTTATCAGCAGGACGGAACACTAGCGATCTGTCGTCCGACAAAGCTTTGAGAGCCCTACGTTCTTCCCTACTGACATTCAATGGAACAGTATCATGCTTATTGACTTTATTGGCAACTTCAAAGTTGGTGACAGAGGCAAACGTCTGTATAGTAACATTTTGGGACACAGGGTCAAATGTGGAGCGGGGCAAGATTTTACGTAATTGGTGGGGAATATCGTCCTTGGGGGATATATCGGTACTCACAGTCTCGTCCAGTGGGTTACTGGATTTATTAAAGAATTCTCTGAGGCGTAATTGCCGGGAGAGGCGGTGCTGCTCAAGGGTCCATTCAAGGTCGTTGTGGCAAGTAGATGGAATAAAGGACAGTCCACGGGACAATATCTGTGTCTCAGAGTCGGTGAGGGTATGTGATGATAAATTCACCACTAGGGTTTTCTGGGCTTCGGTGGTTTGTTTGCTCTCTTGTCGGCGGTTCTGTTGCCCGCGGCGGGTGAAGCGTCGGCACCTCCGAGCCGGGCCCGGGTGGTCACCGCTAAAGGGATGACAGCCTTACGGTTCCTGGGATTTCTGGAGGTACGACCACTTGCCTCACTGCTGGATGAGTTGAAATCAGTGGAGCTTTGTTGCTCAGTGGTTTTAGTATACCCTCGGCGAAAAAAAGGTTTTTTGTTGTCACGGTCCTTAAATGGACTTGTCCATTGATAGACTGTTTGTAATTCATAGTCCTTGTCAACTTTAATTTTTTTCTCTTTTTTAAATTTGATCAAGTCCTGTTTATAGATCTGGATTTGGGAACTTAGTTTCTCATACCAATTGGTAGAGGTGTCATTAAGCAGGTTAGGCTTATGGATGGCCTCAAAAGCCGCAATCTTCTCCTTGCAATCACGCACCTCCTTTGATGAGTGCTCGATGATGAGAAGCATCCAGTCGAGGGAGCATTTATTAGCAATTGCTACCCATTTACGGCAGAAACTGGCATCATACTTGCCGATGGTGGGTGCATTTCTTATTCTTAGCCCCCTTGGGATTTTACTCGCCCGGTGGTATTCGCTCAAAGATAGAGCGTGGTAAAGATAATCGGTCTCCCGCTTGCTGAGTTTCACCAGTTCACGGAAGGTGTCCTCTAGCGGGACCGCTTCGTCCAATTCACTGAGGTGGTGACGTAGGCGTATATTCTCCGCTTCTGTATCGGTGAAGCTGAATGTTTCGCCACACGGGTAAACGGTTCTGGAAAACCCAGCCGGGGTAGTGTCCTCGCTCTGTGTCAGGTCAGCCATATTGCACACAAAGCACCACAGTGCGTGTAAAGGGTGCAGGTGATGTGAGTAACGGCTTAGATTCAGCTGTGCAGGACAAGGACGTTGAACACCTGAATCATTACAGGTGGGGGTGCCTCTTGCAGGAGATGATACGCCGTGGCCTTTCACTCCAATATAGACTTTCTGCGGGGCTGGGCACTCCTCCTAGAAACGAATTTCTGCGTTGTGTGCCTTCAACAGGTAAAATATAGACTTGTAGAATGAAGCGGCACTCCAATCAATGTAGCGGTGAAAAGAAAAGCTCTTTATTAGCAACGTTTCAATAGGTGTGTATTATCTTCAGGCTCAAAAATACAAGTGATGCAAACAACATTTATAGCGTGCAGGTGTCACATGCGTCAGGGGGTAGGTCTAGTGAACCATCCACTCACGCAACAACGTGTAAGTGCGGCCCGCCCGTTGGAGACAGACCAATCATAATCTGTTCCCAGGACAGGCCCCCTTATCCAACATACATCGAAAAGAGACATACAAATGTATACAAGTGCAATTATAAAAAGTTTAGATGAATAAAAAAAGGGGGTACGTAATGTACCGCCAATACATATTGAGGGGGTCATATCAGACCCAATGTGGTCATATATATATAAATATATATATATATATATATATATATATATATATATATATAAAAATATACGTATGGCAGCCCACAGGTCATCCATTAGGAATGCACTTTTGAAGAAAAAGAGCGACCAGCCGGTCGCACGGCATTTCCTAGAATGTAATCACAATTTATCATCCCTCAAATATAGGATGATCGACCACATTCCCCTATCCCCCAGAGGGGGTAATAGGGGCTTGTTACTCTTAAAATGTGAGGCCCGCTGGATTGCCAAACTTGGCACTACTTCCCCGCGGGGCTTGAATGAATATTCAGGTATTGGGGTTCTGTTATGAACATTGCAACTTAGATGCACCTCGACATACAGATAACACTTGTGTCTGTATGTACATGGCTTGTGTCAGCTTATATATCAGGTACTGGAAATGTCTTAGTTTCTTGTCATGTGTCAGCCTATTTGTTAATTGTTTCTTTTTTTGTATGTATTTTTTATGTATATTTTTTTATATATATATGACCACATTGGGTCTGATATGACCCCCTCAATATGTATTGGCGGTACATTACGTACCCCCTTTTTTTATTCATCTAAACTTTTTATAATTGCACTTGTATACATTTGTATGTCTCTTTTCGATGTATGTTGGATAAGGGGGCCTGTCCTGGGAACAGATTATGATTGGTCTGTCTCCAACGGGCGGGCCGCACTTACACGTTGTTGCGTGAGTGGATGGTTCACTAGACCTACCCCCTGACGCATGTGACACCTGCACGCTATAAATGTTGTTTGCATCACTTGTATTTTTGAGCCTGAAGATAATACACACGTATTGAAACGTTGCTAATAAAGAGCTTTTCTTTTCACCGCTACATTGATTGGAGTGCCGCTTCATTCTACAAGTCTATATTTTACCTGTTGAAGGCACACAACGCAGAAATTCGTTTCTAGGAGGAGTGCCCAGCCCCGCAGAAAGTCTATATATATATATATATATATATATATATATATATATATATATGCAGAAGAATTCCAGAAAGCACACCATGTGATTATAAACGTAAAGAGTACTTTTACTGTAATAATATAGTCACATACATGTAAGGTTTAAAATGGCAGGTATGCAAAGGTATATTAACCCGGAGAAGCGAGTCAGGCATCCACACTCTGATACGGATAGCGCGGCAGCAGCTGAGAACTCCAAGCCGGTACCAAGACAGATCAGTAGACGATCACAGCGTCAACACATCATCGAGGACCGCCACGACACGTTTCGTCATTGAATGACTTCGGCAGGAGGCGTATCCCAACATAATCATGGCAGCACTTAAATACCTTCTACTCAATCATTTGCATGAGGTCAGATTTGCATTTAAAGTGACCGTGCATAAAAGAATAAATAACTAAATAACAGCAGATAGTGTGCGATATACCGCAATACAATAATACATAAATTTACATTTCAATACAGAATATACAGAACATATACACATATAATTTACAAGAAATATATATATATATATATATAATATAAAATACAAAAATACAAAAGTATATGCATAAAAATACAGCAAGGGTAAAGGACGGATGAAGACATAGAAACTACACACCAGAGATCACCATCTCAAGACTATAGCCAAGATAAAGGGGTAACAACCCAACTGTTATTTTATATATATATATATATATATATATATATATATATATATATATATACACAGTATATTGTTTTTTTTTTTTTGCAAATCAGACATTTGTTGTACAATGAGGACTTCAAACACATTGAAATATAACCCACGATAAAGCTCTTGGCAATGAATCACCAAGTTCATGCCTTTATTACAGCTCACTGACATCCACCGACAGCAATCAAGCTGCTGAACCATATCCCTGGGGAAACTATACCATACACTGGTCTATCAACCAGCTAGAAGGATGTGAGGACAATAGTTTAGTAATGATCAGTGTGGCAATAAAATTTCAATAACGTGTACAGTAGATGATGCGCGGTCAACAAATCCATGTATAACTGTAAAGTAAGTCAAGCAAGTTACTTTTCACTTGGATCAAACCATGGTGCAAACAAAAGGGGTAAAAATAAATGTATTTATTTATTTAATTATCACATGAAAGGTAAATCTGCGTGTTGTTGCATATAGCTACAAATACTGAATGGACTTCGGACATGCCCCTCTCACAGTCAGATCTCTGCCCCACCTGTAGTGCAACATGGTTTGTACAAGGTGCTCAGTAATGCTGCTTTCAGACCGCATAACTGGCTTTGACCCTGTATTTGAAAACGTTTCTAAAAACGGGTCTGCCAGGTAAAACCCCTTTCACACTGCTTCTCTAACGGTATATTACCGTTTAAGTGCTTTTTTTTTACACTCCGTTTTTGTTTTTTTCCAAATACAGGATCAAAGCCAGTGCGGTCTTGGCAGTCCCGCCCCCGCACCTGGGCAGCCAGCGGAGGATGGTCCATGGTTTCTGCTCCCCCATTGTCTGGCACTGCCAGCTCTTCCTACAGTGTACTGTCCACTGGCGCCTCACTGCGCATGCGCTACTGCTGCTGTCTCCGGCTCGCCACCCTCTGCTGCCAGCCAGGCTGTCACTGTTAACTACTGTATAGTGAGTGCTGTCTGGAAGGGAGGGGGAGACTGTAGTATGTAGATCTCGATCACTCCCTGCCTCTGAGCTGCAGCTCTGCGCTCGGAGGATGTGTGCTGTGTGCGGTGTGGGTAGGGAGGAGGGGAGGATGGGGAGAGTATGCCTCTCTCCCCGTGCATATCAAATGAGCGGGTCATTAAATATGCACGCAGCGGGACCTCTATTGGCTGGGTCCTAAATACCGTTTCGGACCCGATTTTGGTGCCAAAATACCGGGTCTGAAACGGGTAGGACCCTTGATTTTAACCGTTTGCAAAAACGGCTTTTTTAAAACGGTACATCGGTTCTGCACCTTTCAGACCGCACATATAACCATTTTGAAACGGTTAAATAATGGCAAAATACCGGTTATAAAGTGCGGTCTGAAGGGGCATTACTTGTTTGTTTTGGTTTTCTAACTACTCAGTATCCGCCCCAATATCAGTACCATAACTATGGTTACCACCCATTCAGGATTACTCCGGGCGGTCTAGTAAATTAAGACTGGAGTCCGGAGGGGTGTGTTAGCTACTAGCTACCTATTCCAGTCTGGGAACACCACCTCTCCGGACTCCAATCTTAATTACCAGACTGTCGGAGTAATCCGGGATGGGTGGTGGCAACCCTAACCATAACATGGCAGTCCTGTGCCCCCAAGTCCACGGCCGCCCGATCCCCCTGACAGCTTTATCACTTCTGACCATAGCAAGCATCTCAAATGCTGGAAGTGAGGGTGGGTGTATACTGAGGCTGCTCCCTCATCGCCTTGCACAGCACTGTGCTTGATGTCTCTCAGGGCTAATTGCACTAAGCTTCAAAAGTGATAAAATGAAGAGTGATAAACTGCCAGCCAATCAGCTCCTACCTGCCATGTCACAGACTGTGTTTGAAAAATGTCAGACAGGAGCTGATTGGTTGGTTATCAGGCTCCATTTTAGCACTTTAAAGCTTAGTGCATTAAAGTGCGGGAAAGGAGTGAAGTAGACAGCGGCTATTGGATAATTAATGAGGATGCTGCTCCCCCCCCCCCCCAAAGACCCCTCCCTGTGCGAAACACTGACCACACTATCCTCCTTATGGTCATACCCAATTTATATATCAGAGTTGATTGCTGATGTGCGAATTTGCAAGCCCTTTGATTATCGAATGACTTCGCATGCATACAGATCATAGAGTGCATAGACCATAGATTGCATAGACCATAGAGTGCATAGACCATAGAGTGCATGCACCTGTAAAAATAGCGACAGAAATAGTGAATATATCTCATCGCAATCCCCTTGCTATTTGACTGACAGGAAGTCAGTGTTTGAGGGTGGACACCGGCCGTTTTCACAGAGTGTCATTATAAAATGCAGGCATGCCCACGCATTTTAAGAGAGGGTGTATGACATCTCTGGAATGTGGAAAGGTCAGACTTACATTTGCACAGACAGGAAAAATCATCAGACGGCGAGTGTATTGTGAATGGGTGTGCGATAGGATACTGGATTCCCAATTCCCTGCTGATTTACACAGGGATGGTTTTCACTCTGTCTGGGCAGCGGCTAACTACTCACAGTCATTTGCAAATTTGAATATGAGTGATTCGGTCTGAATCCATCACTTGTGATCTGAACTTGGTTTGTTCTGGACCAGAGTGGCTCCTTACCACATCACTTAGGGCCAGATATATCAATCTTCAAAAATGTGATAAAGTGGAGAGTGATAAACAGCCAGCCAATCAGCTCCTACCTGTCATGTTGCAGGCTTTGTTTAAAAAATGACAGGTAGGAGCTGAGTGGCTAGTTGTTTATCACTCTCCACTTAATCACTTTTTGAAGCTTGATACATCTGGCCCTTAATATTGATTGCTTGATCCAACTATATTTATTCTAAATAAACCATTATCCATGATTTTCAAACACTTGGATAAAGTCATTATGTATATTAATGAATTTCGGAATTAGTCATTCAAATTTCTAAATTATATTATGAAATTAATCTAACCCATCAATTCAATAATCCATAGTTCTTCTTGTATAGATGAAAAGCATTACCTCTTCCTTATCATACAGTGTATCTCAAAAACCCTTCTATTTGTATCTACCCTTTTTTACCCTTTACCCTTTTTTTAGAACCTCCCCAATAAATATAACACATCTGCAAGTTTTTTGTATAAAATATATTTTTATTTTTTCATCATTATTTTTATCATGTTGTAAATGCTTATAAATATTATTTCCGTGTAAGCATTATGTCAGTTGTCAGTGTCACTTGTATTCTCTCATTCTTTTGCTATGCAAAATAAAGAGAATTGAAAAACAAAAGTTTGACCTCCTTAGGAAATGTTAGTTATGGCAGCATATCGTACAAAGGGTGATCTCATTAGATTCAGTTTTTTACTTTTTAATTTTAATATCACTTAAAAATATATTTTTTTCTTTTTGGTTTCTGGATGTTAGGAGATGTTTTTAAGCCCCCCCCCCCCCCCCCCCCCAATAAAAATAAATAAAAATAAAATAAATCCACATGCCTGTAAAGTTTTTGATTCTCTGCATCGCAGTAAAGTCTAGAATATGATGCCAGCATCAATTTCTTACCTTTTAAATGTGTCTAAATATTAAACAGTGCAAAAACAAACAAACAAAAAACCCCACAATTTTCTATCAAGTCATTCTTATAAAAGGAGAATGACATCTGCAGAAAATAAAAAGAATGAACTAAAAAAAAAACAAAAAAAAAAAACCCTTAGCTTTTTGTACTTCTTGGCTCTACGTACGACTGTGCCTCTTCTTTTGGTTGACAATCATTGAAATATTTGTTTACAAAACAAACCTTGAAATAATGTATATTAAGCCAAAATATGAATTATGCATTTGCATAAATTGACATTAAATAATATTTTTTAGGATTTTAAACTGGTCTTGTATTTACATAGCTCCGGTATATACAATTATACAATATGTACAAATGGACAGAGTAGTTAAAGGGCCAGAGGCTGTCAGAAGAGGTTGTCCATGAAGGGTACCGGTACTGTCATTGCTGGGCATTTAGTAATAAAGTTCTTTTTCAAACCAACCTGCAAAAAATAATACACAGAAATGTCAGTATTATGTATTTATTTGTTAAAGTACAGCACTCCCTAAGCATGTGAGGTCATATGTGGCTCTGTTAGCAGCATGTGGGGCAATGGGCCGTATTTAATTTGCCGCAAAATCGCGATAATTTAATATGCAGTTTTTGTTTTTTTGCACAGAGTGAAAATCAAAAGAAAGCAAGTGATTTTCATTACAATAGATTAAATTCAGGGTACATAAAAATTGGTATATTTTATACCCCTTTAAAAAAGTTTTTTTTTATGTGCCTGACTCTGACTGCAAAGAGGCGGGGCTGCAGAATAATTCAAATAGGGGAGCCACACCAACTGCCACCAGCTGTCATTCCAAACTGACTCACTGGCAGTTGGTGTGGATCCTCCATTTGAATTTTGAACTGTGTTGCAGCCCCCCTATGCCTGCAAGTCTAAAAAGACTTGCCCCACTCATAAAGCACCCCAATATACCTATACCATACCTTGTACCCCAATTTCAACCATTGTTTACTTTTTCACCCCAAAAATAATTATTGTCCAATATTAAATTATTAAAACTTTAATTATGTGCCTAATTCGTCATTCAGGGGGGTGTCCTGGGGGGTTCTGAACCATATCCTAACATTTTTAACCTAAAATAGGGATTAATCCCAACTTTTTACCTGCTCAGAGGTGGTGAATTTATTACAGGTTCCATTGCGCTTTAAAATTGGAATTAGAGATAAAATAAACTGAGTATTTTCAGACAGTCAAAGTGGTAGGAGGGCCCTGCTCGCAAGCTTGCACTCTATAGGGAAATAGCCATTGATACGCAAGCATAGGTGTTATCTATTGCATAATGGGCCACCAGGTTGCAAAGGTTCTTGGTGGGCTGTATGAAACAATGACCCGGCTATGGTAGCCTGGGGGCAGGAGGAAGGTCAGCATGTTTGTGCTGTACAGTGGCATGTAATTGGATAGGAAAGGTTTATGAAGGATGAATAAATGTAAATTTGTGGTAAGATTTGAATTTGCTTTTTTGTGGCTAATTGAATTTGACCCACTATGTGTTTTTAGTAGGGGAATGTGAGGCATTTGGTTATTAGAAACGTGTTCCTATAAGTCTTAAGTAAAGTCATGTAGCATGGCAAATGTTTTTAACTTAATAGAGGATTTGGAGATCACCAGAGAAGACATAGAGAACAGGCAAATCATTTGATTAGAAATACAGTATAAATTCTAACATAATTCCAATAGAAAGTTCACTGCAACATTTGCCAATCGCCATTACTCAAGCTCTCTCCAATGGACCTACTACTGATCACAGAGGCATACGTTCATCCCAGTTGCCCGGAGGCAAGTTGAAATTTGGTGCCCCTTAAAAAAAGGTGTGACAATGGCCATTGGGTCAAGGTCAGACTCACAAGATTCAGTCATCTGCAGCATGAATCAGCGATCACCAGTGGATCCCCTGTCACAGTCCGGCAGCAGCAATGTTGGCTGCACAATGTTTGCTGCAGTATAGGCTGAGCGGTACCAGGCAGGAACCTACCCCTATTGTAGGTATTAGCAGGACTCCATAAAGCTCCATTGGAAGAGCTATGGTCACACTTGGATCCCACTGTGAACCAGAAGGTGTCCCTTTAGGGCTTGGAGCCCAGAGGCAGGAGTCTCCATTGCCTCAGGGAGTTACACCCCTCACTAACCTTACCTTTGAATAATAGGGGTAAATTTACTAAAGCTTTGAAAATGACAACTTGTGATATTGCTCATAGCAACCAATTACATTATGTCTACATTTCTCTATTGCATCCTAGAAAATCATAGGCAGAATCTGATTGGTTGCTATGGGCAAAATCACCTACTTTCCTTTTTTTAGAAATTTTAGTAAATTTACCCTACAGAATTATAGAATTTTGATGGTAGAAAGAATCATATTGCCAATGAGACAGTGTTCATCTGGGATCTGATCGCAGCGGCGTAAGTTTGTCCCAGGTCCCCCCACCCCCCCACCACACACACAGACACACACCACCGTATATAAATATATGTATGTATGTATATACGTTATGGGTATTATGTTTCAAATAAGGATAGTGTGACATTTGTAGTCCTGGGGAGTCAGCCACAGAAGTGATATCAATGACTTTCAATTAACTGATTCAAACTTGCAGAGAAGACGAGGTGCCCCCTTGGGAGCAGGAGCCCGGGGGCAGATGACTCCATTGCCTCCCTGAGTTCCGCCTCTGATCTGAAGGATTATATAGGGACTGCACATTGGGAATTCACTTTGAAATCAGACTTATAGATTTGCCAGAAACCCTTACCGTTCCCCCATTGTTAAAATCACTGATACTAAATAACAATTTGTCCCATTTCTGATACTTACTGCCAGGATACTTTCTGATGAGATATTTTCTTAATTCATCATAAGCAAAGATAAGGACTGTGTATTGGATTCCAATAAACCAGTATTGGGCTCTGTGTGGAAGTAAGGAAAGCTGTGTTATAGATTTGATACAGAAGTGAGGAAAAAGTTTATTGCGCAAAAACTGCTAAAAATGTAAGTAAAAGTGAATTGCAAAAAATGTGCACAAATTGAATAAGAGAGTAAAAAGTGCTACAAAAATGTACGGGGCGTACATTTTTGTAGCACTTTTTACTCTCTTATTCAATAGAATTAGTGAAATAATGCACTATAAAACTGCACAAAGTAATAGAGAAAATACAAAGTCTAATAGATTTGTGCACATCTTTGTTATATTTTTACTCCAGTCTTCATTCCCTAATTTGTTTTTGACCAGTAAACGAATAAACCATTTGAATTTTGTAAGTGCATACTGAATACTAGAGATGATTAAAAGCTCTCTGTGACATGGTACTCACCGGATGTTCATGAAATGCAGAGCATCAGCCATCCCAGGGACGTAACACAGGAATGCTCCAATGCCTACTTGTGACAGCAGACCCAAGAAGAGGACTTTATTCCTACATGAGACAGAATGAGCGTAAGGTAAGGTAAGGATCTACTGAGCACATCCATCAACCCCAACATACATAGACAGATAATCCAGTTGGTGTACAGCAGCTGTTCACAAACCTGTTTAGCCCACTGGCCTTTTCAGTGGATACATTTCTCCCCTGTTACCCTGACACCATCAAGGAAGACTATAACTCGAATGATTGAGTTATTATTATTCAAATTCAATAAACGGGCACCCCTACTGAATTGATGGTGCACACGTTGGGAACCAATTGTGTATAGAGAGATTTTCAACCTTTTTTACCTAGCGGCACACTAAATAAGGGCAAAACACATTGGAACCCACAGAAAAAAACAAAAACCTATTGGCCCCCTTATAAAAAAAATTCACACTGGTCCCCACAGGTATCAAAAATAAAATACATTGGCCCTTTACATGAAAAGAAGAGACCAGTATATAACAGTTGAACTGGTGGTGGCTGTAAACTAGTTTTCGTATCTCTAGATCTGGGGGCACACTTGAGAACAGCTTAAGGCACACTAGTGTGCCACGTCACAGTGGTTGAAAAACACTGGTGTAGAGTCATGTAGAACCCAGCCATACTGACAGCTTCTACAACATAGTACACACTGCAACTGCAAAACCGACATACGTGACATAGCCAAAAGCATGTGTACTGTAGCACCATGAGTCGGTGAAACATACAACAGGCACATATACCAGGAAACGGCCACATGGACTGTTGCTCAAAGTTACCTGAAGAAATTGCGGCTCACTATGCTGTTCCTTCTTGTCTTACGGATAAGAGCGTTTATCATCTGACAAACCACTATAGAGATAAAGAAGGCTGTGTAGATATACCACTCCTGCATCAGGCGCTGTCTGTAGGTCTGGAAAAAAGAAGAGACAAATTCACTGTGATAGCCAATCAGAACACAGGTTTTTTTTAACATAAAGCACGTTTATGGGATTAAAGTGGTATATGGCTTTTTCCTCATGTATGAAGGAGGTGATGTGTGGATACATTGGAATTAACAGGGCTGGATGTAACGAAGTCCAAGTTTGGTGGCCATGCGGGATGCTGGCCAAATTTGGACTTTGTTTTTTAAAGGGGGAATTAATTACAAGGCATGGTTTTGCCTTGTAAATTATTGACCCCTTTAAAAAAAAACACATTGTGAAAGCTACAGCATCATTTTAAACAGAGACTTTTTGACTGCATCCCCTCAAATGGTGTTATAGAAATTCCAGGGGGTTATAAAACAAAGACAAGTACAGCAGTTTAAGAAATATTGCAGTAAGTCCCACTTCCACACCTGATTTAGAGATGGACCCAATGCCGATGTTCCATGCCATTGGCAGAGTGTGCATGCTCAGCGATCACATTGCACATGCACCAAGGTGCCACTGCAATCCCGCTTGCAATGGGGGTTTCAAGTGACACATGATCTACTGTCTGAACACTTACAATGATGCTAATAGCGAGGGATTTAGGGCCAAATGTATCAAGCTTCAAAGAGTGGAGAGTGATAAACAACCAGCCAATCAGCTCCTAACTCTCATGTTACAGGCTGGGTTCGAAAATCCTGAATGTACTAGATGCTTACCCATTCCTGCCCATAACTGTCCTCCAAGTCATTGTTGTGGGAATTCTCCCACTCCACACGAAGACCGATAGTTTTAATTGGAAGGAATCCCTGTTGAGCCAAGGCGGTGAAATAGTTCACAAACCCAGCATATGTTTCCATAGCAGCTGATGGAGAAGAAAAGTACTGGATATGAGTTACACAGTATGGTTATGGCTTGACCACTCAATATTATTTTATTTATTTATTTATTAACAGATTCTTATATAGAGCACACATATTCCGCAGCGCTGTACAGAGTATAGTTGAACACTCACATCAGTCCCTGCCCCAGTGGAGCATACAATCTATATTCCCTACCACATACACACACACACACAGACATTATAGGGTTAATTTGTTGGGAGCCAATTAGCCTGCCAGTATATTTTGGGATTGTGGGAGGAAACCGGAGTACCCGGAGGAAAGAATATACAAACTCCGCACAGTTAGAGCCATGGTGGGAATTGAACCCATGACTTACTGTAATATCAGTATCTCATTAAGACAATTTTGCAGATGTGCAGTTTTGGCAACATAGTATTCAAGCACAATATTTATTTTGCCATCAACCTGAAAGGCCTTTTTTGCACGTATTTGCAAATGAAGCATTTATATTATATAGAGATATAAGTAAATATTAGAAGTAGGGTATGAAATGATTTGAAGCAATGGGAATGCAGTTGCTGTCCATGAGTAGGAGAACGCTACCATGCAGTCTCCAATATACCCATACCTCCCAACTCTAGAGTAATGCCCAGAGGTGAGCATCCAGGAGGACATCTACCAAACCTTCTAAAGAACATCTGGGGAGAAGTTGTCTATAGTAACCAATTTTATTCCAGCTATCCATAACAGATAATAAAATCACGCAGTGTGTAGAATCTGTTCAATGGCATAAAGAACTCTTATTCATACCCTAAAGACTAAACTAGGGATGGGGGACCTTTGGCCCTCCAGCTGTTGTGGAACTACACATCCCAGCATGCCTTGCAACAGTTTTGCTATGTGGCCATGCTACAACTGTTGCAGGGCATGCTGGGATATGTAATTCCACAACAGCTGGAGGCCGAATGTTTCCCATCCCTGCCCTAAAGACTAAACCAGGGATGGGGAAACCGTTAACCCTCCAGCTGTTGTTGAACTACACATCTCAGCATGCCCTGCAACAGTTTTAGCATGGTCAAATAGCAACACTGCAGCAGGGCATGCTGGGATGTGTAGTTCAACAACAGCTGGAGGGCCGAAGGTTCCCCCTCCCTGGACTAAACAATCAGATGTATCAACAAGTGAGCACATTCCGTAAAATAATAGAATCTTATCTGTTGCTATGGGCAACCTCACTTATCCTTTTTAGAAAGTTTATTACACCCCCCTTTCCCAATAGAGTGGAATGAAGCAGCTGGCACTGGAGGTGCTCATTACACTACTAAGCTTAGAGTTGTGACGGTTTCTATTCCGATGAGGGATGAAAGTACTTACCTATGTGAAAGTAGGAATATGACAGTAACTGCATGTTCACCAGTCGATCCTTGAGGGGGTTTCGGGGCTTCCTCAGCATAATGTCATTTTCTGCTTTCTCATAAGCTAAAGCAATGGATGGGATCTAGGACAAATTGGTGACATTAGTTAAAAAAGCTCAAGAAAACTAAAGATTACATAGTAAATAACATATTGATTAAATGTATCAGCTTTCTACCTTTTCTTGTTCTATAAAAATAGATAGCATAGGTGGATTTTCCACAAGGTAACCTAGGGGCCTGCCTAGGGCCCCGCAGGACAGGTCCCAAGGGGCCCCATAAAGATACTCTCTCTTACTATCCAAAACGTTCCCAGAGGAGCATTGCACGACTACTGCGTGACATCATGACATCATATGGACCTGCCCACAGTCCCAAAATCCCTTCGCTGATAGGATAAAAAAAAATGTTTGGATACAAAAAATGGTCTCATCCCCTGCATGTGGGCAGTAAGGTTGCTGTAAATGGGACACACGTAGTAAGCATACTTCCAAAAGACCTGGAGCCTAAGAGTGGGATTCTCTAAAGCAGAAATGCGGTTAAAAACCCTCTTATCGTTTTTTTTTTAACCGCATTTCTGTATGCAGTAACCTCCCTCCGCTGCGAAGGGAATCGCCAGCAAAAGCTGGTGATTGCCTGCAGAAGCCTATGGGCTGCTTACTGGCTACTTACTCCCAGCACGTGTTCTGCGCATGCGCAGATGGACGTCCAGGTCTCAGACCCGGAAGTCCAACGCCGGTGCCGCATCGCAAGTGACAACTCTTATCGCAAGAGCTGTCCCTTGCGTTAATGATCGCATATGTTAGAGCATATGTGATCATTAACAATGTGGTAGCCGGCGGAGGGGAGCAAAATCTCTTAGAGCATCCCATCCTAATTCTAATTCATACTCAATGCCGGTGGTCACGAAGATGAGCATTTATTGGTAGACTGTGCCCCAAGCAATTCTAGCGATGCTACCTGCAATCAGCAGCTAAAATATAGTGTTAATAGTGTTTATGGATTGGTGGAGGAAGGAGGGTCCAAACCCGCATCTTGTGTGTGGTAGAAGCTGATTGGGTGCTTTGAGCAACCTCTAAATCTGTACTCTTTAAATGGTTTTCCACATCTTATCCATAAATCTGTGGTATCCTGTCCTTACATTGGTAACTTATTTATCTAATATGTTAACTCACAATGTCAGTGCCCAGTTCTATGAAGAGGATGGTGATGGTTCCAAGGGGCAGGGGGCAGCTGATGATGACATAGACCATGAATGGAATCATCTCTGGAATGTTCTTGGTCACTGTGTATGATATTGATTTCTTCAGGTTGTCAAATATCAAGCGTCCTATGGGAAAATGGCATTAGTGAGTTAATGGGGCATGAACCAACAGATAGAGAGAAATGGATGAGGCTGCTACTAGGATGAGTTGTAAACAACATAGCAGATAAACTATGGTACTTTGTATTCAGGTGAGCTCTATATTTCATCTAGAATATTTTCCCATTTATAAAAGAGAGCATTGATAATACATTTCCCAGAAGATGCACCACTGATAGCTTTCCTGCCACGGAGACGGGCACGGGTACACATTTTTGGTTATTTTTGCATATTATGAGATTGGTTCCTAATGTTGCTCGCTCACCTTCTTCCACACCAGTCACTATTGATGCAAAGTTATCATCCAGAAGAATCATGTCTGCCGCATGTTTGGCAGCATCTGAGCCAGCAATTCCCATCGCAACCCCAATATCTGCTTTCTTCAGCGCCGGGGAGTCATTCACTCCATCACCAGTAACAGCCACAATGGCCCCCTGTAGATGGAACATAAAATGTAATTTATATAGTGTGCTACCTTGCTCCCATTCCTTGCCCACACCCAAATGGTAACCTTAGCCTCAATATTCTACTGTATTTTATTAAATCATCATCTCAGTTGCATTGGTTCCTATGCATCACTGGTATTGATCTATCTCATTCATCTTTGGCATGTCTTTATCTCTTACTTACCAGTCTCTGGCATCCCTCTACAATGAGGAGCTTTTGCTGTGGGGATGTCCGTGCAAATACAATTTCCTCGTGATGCTTTAATATGTCATCCAACTCATCAGAGCTCATTTCGATGATTTTACCACCATTCACCACAGCTGCCTTGGCATCCCTGTAAGTTGCAATAAATGTGTGAATTCGTTGACACAAGAGAAACCTCGGGAAAAGTTGTGGGTGGTTGGACACCGACTTGGTTAAATACTAACCTTGGATTAACACTTTCAATGGGGATTGCCAGTCTGTTTGCAATGTCTTCTACTGTCTCATTGTTAATTGAGATTATTCCAACACTTCTTGCAATTGCTTTAGCTGTAATTGGATGATCCCCAGTCACCATGATAACCTGCCAGAGATATGGTAGAATAGATTCAGATATCAGAGATATTTTACTTGCCTAGTGACTATTACTGTAGCTGCTTGCAGAACCTTAAATGATCAGATATCTGCTGAGCGCTATACGCTTCACAGTCGTCAGTGACCTGCAATAACTAACCTTAATGCCTGAACTGCGACACTTTGCAACTGCATCTGGAACACTGGAGCGTGGTGGGTCAATCATGGAGATGAGACCAACAAAGCATAATCCATTTAGTGGAAAATTTCCACTTTCTGCATCAAACAAATAACCAGGTTCATAGGTAGAAGAAGGAAGTAACAACTGACAAAACCCTGTGGAAATATAAAAAGACGGAATTTAAAAATAAAGTACTATAGGTGAGAAGAAACATTTGAAAGCCGGAGAGGTGCTAGAGCTAAACAAGTGGGGCATTGAGACTCACTTAAACTAGAATGTATACAAGTGCTCATAATCAAAGTATCAATGCTAGTATTTGCACTAACCAAGAACTCTTTCTCCCAGACTCCCCAGGGTTAAGTATGCCTTTTCGAAGTCACATTTCATTTCCTCATCCAACGGCAATTCTTCTCCTCCTATCATGATGGAGCTGCATCTCTCTAGGATACGCTCTGGAGCTCCCTTCATCACCAGTAAATAGCCCTTCTGAGCAGGATTCTCTGGGATATGGATAGAGACCTGGGTCGAAGAAAGAGGTAAACTTTGAGTTGCAAAGAAGAGGAAAGAGGAAGTATAAATACGTGTCAATAAAGGCAACTCAGTTCAAAGTTGGGTTTGTGATGTAGTAGACTAGTTGTAGGCCAATGACTCATGAAAGTAGCCACCCTACTGTACCTTTCTTAAATATAGTGCCAACTTCAGGAAGGTAACGGAATATATAGTATTTTAGAAAGGGTATATGTATATGAAACCATCATAGGTATAGTAGGGTTTTAAATACCTGTGTGGTCTATTTAACAAATAAAATCCTTAACGAAGAGATCTTTTGATAGAAAAGAAGGACAGTTTCCACATTTTACCTGGTACTTGTTGCTTGAGTTGAATGGGATTTCCAATACTTTCTGATTTCTCTTTCTAATTTCCATCACATCTCCCAATAAGTGTTCTGTAAATTTCAATAAAGCCGCTTCTGAGGCATCTCCATTGACCGTTTTCTGCACAGGAAAAGTGACAGCAAATGAGATTGGCTATCCTAATGTACCCAAAATGCCAATCACAAGGGATAGATATGTGTATGCATTGTTTTATCGCAATATACAATATAGAGTATTCATGTTTACCTTGTTTATTGGAACCTCCTCCTGATTGGCACTGAACTCTGCCCGGTTACATAAGGTGGCAACTGTTGACAGTGCTTGCCATGTGGGCGAACTCTGATCAAATATTTCCCCTGTAGAGATAAACAAGTAGCAAAGGTTACTGGGTATTGTAAAAGCTGAGTCTTTCATATCTGAAAGCATTCTAAATTTGAGATTTTTCTGAATATTAGAATACTGGTTGCCGGTGGGTCCGGCATGTCAGTAGGGGATCAATGGCAGCATGTCTGGCAACTTGGTGAGGGTTAGTCTGTGGGACCAATGTGTGCTTGGGATGGTCGGCGTCAGGTTCAAGAAGCCACTTCCCCACCAGCTGTCATTGGTCCTTGATGCAGTGACGTCAAGTCATGATGTCACTACAGGCCCAAATATTACATTTTTAAGGGCAATATTCCAGTTTTTCGGCCTCCAGATATGACCAAACTTGTATTGTTCTCTCAACTACAGCTCTATAGGGATTTATCTAGTGACATTGGGGCATATGTATTAAGCTTTAACAAGAGATAAATGCAAGGGTGATAAAGAGAGATAAACGTCCAGCCAATCATCTCCTAACTGCCATGTTACAGGCTGTGTTTGAAAAAACTTAGTAAGGAGCTGATTGGCTGGACGTTTATCTCTCTTTGGGCTAGATGTATCAAGCTGCATAAAGTGATAAAATGGGGAGTGATAAACAGCCAGCCAATCAGCTCCTACTGGTCATGTTACAGGCTGGGTTTGAAAAATTACAGGTAGGAGCTGATTGGCTGGCTGTTTATCACTCTCCATTTTATCACTTTTAAAGCTTAGTGCATCTGGCCCTTTATCAACCTTGCATTTATCTCTTGTTAAGGCTTAATACATCTTCCCCATTATACCCTGCACATCTGTGTATCATATAATAGTTGTACTGTATTTTGTTACACTGCATAGTTGGTTTATGTAGGAGGTATTTGGAGTCTTACCTGTCTGGTTTTCACTGGTATCTGCATTGTGGATATACTTGTCAAACCACATGTGTGCCACCGTCATACGATTCTGTGTCAGGGTACCAGTTTTGTCAGAGCAGATGACAGAGGTGGATCCAAGAGTCTCCACAGCTTCCAAATTCTTTATTAAACAGTTCTTCCTTGCCATGCGCTTTGCAGTGAGTGAAAGACAAACCTAGAAGACCACACATGTATTATGGAATGATAAAGTGTTTCAAGGTATTGATGATGATGATGCAAGTCTTCTATTCAGAATGAATGGCATAGTTTACATGTAGTACTTACAGTCACAGTTGCCAGTAGTCCCTCAGGTACATAGGCTACCACAATGCCTATGCAGAATATAACCGAATTGAGAGGGCTGTATCCCATAGAGACAGAAATAATAAAAAAAAGAACCCCAACTGCCACTGCTAGAGCACTGATCAGATGCACAAAATGCTCAATCTCCAAGGCAATTGGTGTCTTCTGGTCACCGACTTGTGATGCCAGTAAGGCAATACGTCCAATCACTGTTTTGTCAGCCGTGTTAATTACAATACCAGATGCTGCCCCTGCAGATCAAAAGAAAAGACGTAATTAAGTTTAAAAACACTTATCACTGCCACTGAGTGCAATTTTTTAGAAATGCAGAAGTGAAAATGTTATTTGAAGGGCTCAAAAATGGAATCAACTAGGTATAGTGGCTTAGTGCTCACCTTCCAAGCAGGTTGTAGAATAGAATCCCAGGTTTTTGGTCTCTAGGGGATTATCATCCGTGCACTCCACACCACGGGCCTGAGCCTCAGATTCACCGGTGAGGGATGAGTTGTCAACCTGTGCAAGGAAATAAAGTCATTTTCAAGGGCTCAATTTTATTTGTTATGATCTAAAAGTCACACCCAGTTATTCTCACCTTGCAACCCTGGCTCTCGAGTAGACGTAAATCAGCCGGAAATTTGTCACCTCCTTTTACAAAAACAATATCTCCCACAACAAGGTTCTCTGCCACCAGCTCCACACGTTTCCCATCACGAAGAACCAAGGCTTGCTAAATTGACAAAGAAACCAGTTGTAAACAAAACTCATCTGAAAATATAATTTAAGAACATTGCTTATTACTCAAACAATAGTCCTTGTGCCATCTCACCTGGGGTACCATATTCTTAAAGCCAGCCATAATGTTGGTACTTTTGGCTTCTTGGTAATACGCAAAGATGGCTGTCAGCACCACGACAGCGATTAAGATGATCGCCAACCAGAGCTGGAGACACAAATGGGTTATGAGTTATAAAATGCACAGAAAAGACGAGCAAAGCATTTGGCAAACAAAGGTTAAATTGTAGGCAAGTACATCCAAAATCTTTTATTCCTTACATTGTCTTTTGCAACATTGGGATCTTGTGCAGCTTGTAGACCATACGCAAGGAAACATAGGGCCGCTGAAATCCAGAACACAATGGAGAATCCACCAGTCATCAACAGCATAAATTTGACGATCTCGGGGGTTCCTTTTGGAGGAGTCAGTCTGTTAGGTCCATCCCGGGCAAGAAGTTCCTGAGCAGTGGCAGTGCTATGGCCCTAAAATAAAACAGCATATTGTAAGGGGTATATTTACCAAAGGACAACTTTAATTGATCCCAAATCAATAAAAAAAAATCAATCTAAATTAATGATGGGTTTCTACGGCTAAAACACACGTAATTGTCTGCATAGCGAGCGGCTTAATGCTGCCCGTGGCCCGGTCAAATGCCCCCCCCCCCCACTACCCATTCCCCTCGGTAACATGCGAGGGGATGTACGCGAACACATTCCCTCGCATGCGGCGGAGAGGAAGAGAAATCATTCGATGGTCGCCGACTAACTTTTATTTCGTTGGAGTCCGCCGAAGACAGGGCCGGCGCTGACATCATATGACATCAGCTGTCTGTCCCAAGCAGGGAATGACACGCCTAGCATTTTCATGGGAACTCCCATAAAATGCAGGCCGTTCCCCTTCAGCCACGCCCTGATCGCCCCTCTCCCTCCCCTACTCGTGTGTACTCCTCGGCGAGTGTGATACTCTCTGAAGGCATTCGCACAGAGGGACTGCACATGCACAAATATGCATATACGCAGACCCCCACCATCGGAACGGGGCCAATTTTCACCCTCTAAATGTTTGTTTTAGCCCCTGAAACCAAACATCGATTTAGAAGAGATGAAATCAACTTTTAGTAAATAAACCCCTACGAGTCTTCATGTTTTATACTTCTCTGTCTAAGAGGAAGAGTAACTTATCCTTGTAGAGCGGTAAAATGGAGCGAGTTATATCACCAGCCAATCAGCTGCTAATTACCATGATACAGGCTGTGTTTAAAAAATAACAGCTATGAGCTCATTGGTGGGTACTTTATCTTCCTCCCTTTATCACTCACCATGGTATGGTACATCTGCCCCTAATTGTTTTTGGTATTTATGACACCGATAACAGAACATCTGCTTTGTTCGACAAAGGACCATAGAATTAAACAAAAAATGTACTGTGCACTTTTTGAATCATGGAACTTAATTTTGAAACAAACTTTTCACAATGGTGTCTTCTAGCCCAAAAAAAGTTAATATGATAAATGTAATTATTCGATTTGAAAATAAGTCCATGATGTACACAAGTACATTTAAGTGCTTTCATAACATATTGTGTATAGGCACCAACAAAACAGTTTGAGGTCTCTGATTACCCCCCCCCCTCCCTCTCCAGTGGTGCAGTAGACTCTAGCATGTGCAATGTGTTTGGGAACATAGCTCCCGCCTGTGTTTCCGGGGATACTACAAGTGCACATGTACGAATCACCGTGAAACATGCTTGCCTACTTTGACGGCCTCCTTTCCAGGAGATGTCCGGAGAGGGGACTCTCAGCAGCTGTTTCCTAACACAGAATTAGCCCCAATTGTGGACAACTGTACATGAACTGAATACCATAGTTAAAAATAAAATAAAGGTAATGCAGGATTACAGACAGGATGTGACAACAGCCAAAATGTTATCACCGTATTGTATAAGCCTTACCACTTTAATATCCACTGAGTATTTCTTTTCCAATTCATCAAAACTTAATTTGTGGTCCGTCTGCAAAAAAAAAGCACATTGAACATCATACCTATATATGTACAGTATCCTTTCCTCCATATACTTCCCATTCCTTATCCGAGGGCCCGACTCAGAGATGTATAAATGCTTAGCATACACCTTCAATGTTTTCTGATCAGCACACGTGCATGATCAACACTGCGTATGTTCGGATCTCTGTTTGAGATGACGGTCACGGTATCCCTAAGCCATAGCAAGCCTGACATGTTGTGACTGTTTAAGTGATTTGCGTCTTAAGACAGTAGTATAAAAAGGCAGCAGCTGCGCTACCGCAGCCATCTCTGAATCAGCTCCTGTTTGTATCACCACTCCTACTCCCAGAATTCTATCGGACCTGTGTCTTCTGCCTGCACATCCCACCTAACATTTATTTTGACATAATCAAATACAGTTCTCATATGCTACTATCAAACCAGATATTCTATTTTCATATTTTCAATACATAACAGGTACTCTAGTATGACCTCTTTTCTTTCTTTATTCACCATAAAGTGCGTGGGCCAGATGTACAGTATCAAGCTACAAAAAGTGATAAAATGGTGAGTGATAAACAATGAACCAATTGTCTCCTAACTGTCATGTTACATGCTGTGTTTGAAAAATGACAGTTATGAGCCAATTGGCTGGTTGTTTATCACTCTCCACTTTATCACTTGTTGAAGTTTGAGATGCATCTGGCCCCTAATAAGTATTTTAAGCTCCCACTACCAGGAACCAAAGCTATATAGTCATCCCTCCAAATTCCTTCCCCAACATTTCCTACCCTGAGTGCGCTATTCCCACAACAAATACAATTCCAGACAGTTAGAACATTGACAATCTCAAGAACTCTATCATTCTTCCACCACTTAGATGACCTCAGCTTTTACTTACAATCTCCAACTCCTGCTTCAGTTTTTGCACTTTGGCATCTGATTTCTTTCCTTTCTTCCAAGGTAACTTACTGCCGTTGGTTTTCTCCGTTTGTGGTTCTTCCTTAACAGTGATGACGGACACTTCAGGTGGCTTCTGCAGGTGAGATGGGGCAGATAAGATATATCGTTTTAATTTAAATTTCCCAACTATGCAGAGATTATGGATTATAGGGATGCGAGATAACATTAAAACACAATGGTGGCAATTCCATTTACAGGGATGTCAGCACGGTGCCAGATAAATGTTGGGAATGCAAGCATCTCATGGCCACCAACATCACACGATTCCGGCTCAACTCATAGAAAAATGAGCAATATCGGGCTAATATAATTCTCAGGCATGTGCCAGCAATGATGCATGATGAAAATAACACATACAATTAATTAATGGCAGAATTATACCGATGTCAGCAAGAAAAGACAAATATGACTTCGTAAAATGTGAATTGAAACCAGTTTCTATAAATTGTACCCTGCCGCAAAGGTAAGCAAGCTGTGGTTCTAGAGCGATGGAATGCTACTCACTTCCAACTCTACTTATATCATTGCAATCATCATGTTTCAAAATTAAAACCAGAAAAAGCAAAATAACCTGTTCTGCATGCTGAGCTGTTACAAAAAATGTAATACTGATAATGCAATTACATCTGTGAGCTCTTTAACAATTAGATGTAAACCATTTTTTCTTTATAGGAACCTTATTTAAATAGATTTTTAACATACACAAACCCTCAAATCTAATTCTAAACCATACTATATCTATTAACATGTAGACATTTAATCCAGAAATGAGTGGGAGAGCTCTTACCTGTGAAGACATTCTTGTATGCTGAGAAGCTGCAGGTAGTCCCAAATAAGATAAGTGTAGCAGTTGCGATGCTTCTCCAAATGTGACAGCAGAGAACAGTACTGTTAGCTACTGCAGACCTAGCTGGTAATTGGCTAATTATGCCATTGTCTGAGAAGGACCAAATGCTGAGATTATATATGGTGTGGCTCCTCCCTTTGGCACCTCCTCCAGGTAACAAGTACAATACATTTACAATCCGGCCACACCAGGTTTCCTCCAGATAGACAAGTATTATACTGAGCAATGTACAGATGGCAGATGTGTACTTTCTAATTCTGTGTACTATGAGTAAGAGACTGATAACCTTTAGTACACAGGGAACAAATATATAGGGTCAAATATTTAAACTGCAGGTTTATAAAGTATAAGCAATATTAACTACAGGTTATTCCTTTATAGCCAGGTGTGGTGTACAGAAGTGGTTCATATAATTAATTTTGGCCCTCTTGTCCTTAGATGAGAGATGGATGATAGCAATGCATTCTCACAATAAAGTAGCGCTTAAATTAAATAATAATTAGTTAGATGGTTTAATGGTAAGTTTTTATAGTTTACAGATTGCATTGTGGCAATGTGGTATCTATCTATCTATCTATCTATCTATCTATCTATCTATCTATCTATCTATCTATCACCCCATACACACTAGGCGATATTGTTACCAATATCGCTCAGAGAGCGGCATCTGAGCGATATTGTTCGCAAAACTCAATATCATTAACGATGCTCCCACGTGCCGTTAACTTGATGATTGATGTCTTCAATGTGTACGCACAATATTCGCCACCCATGTCTGTGTCCGATATGGTTAGCTTATCTGTCTGTCTGTCTATCGATTCAATAGGATAATTTATTTATTTATTTACAGTTTCTTATATAGCGCAGCAGATTCCGTTACAGTTTCTTATATAGCGCAGCAGATTCCTTTACAGTTTCTTATATAGCGCAGCAGATTCTGTTACAGTTTCTTATATAGCGCAGCAGATTCCGTTACAGTTTCTTATATAGCGCAGCAGATTCCGTTACAGTGTCTTATATAGCGCAGCAGATTCCGTTACAGTGTCTTATATAGCGCAGCAGATTCCGTTACAGTGTCTTATATAGCGCAGCAGATTCCGTTACAGTGTCTTATATAGCGCAGCAGATTCTGTTACAGTGTCTTATATAGCGCAGCAGATTCCATTACAGTTTCTTATATAGCGCAGCAGATTCCGTTACAGTTTCTTATATAGCGCAGCAGATTCCGATACAGTTTCTTATATAGCGCAGCAGATTCCGATACAGTTTCTTATATAGCGCAGCAGATTCTGTTACAGTTTCTTATATAGCGCAGCAGATTCTGTTACAGTTTCTTATATAGCGCAGCAGATTCCGTTGCACTTTACAACTGACGACAACACTGAAAGAACAAACTGGGTAAAACAGACAGACATAGAGGTTGGAGGGCCCTGCTGCAAACTTACAATCTATTGCTTTCAACAAAGCAACCAACAATAATGCTAACAAAATAAATATGATAATGATCATAATAATCATAAATAATAATAATAATAATAATAATAATAATAATAATAATAATAATAATTATAAGATAAAGGAGTACTGAGTTTTAAGAAAATGCATCTAATGCAGCTGTATACTGAAGGCTTGACAATGATCAAGTTTTACAGCATGACCTTGCGCCTCGATACTTCAATGATACGAAGAAAGTTGGTGAAAAAATAGAAATAAACATACTTTTATAGCCTGAAAATTCTATTGGGTGAAGCATTATTGCGTACTTAGGTATAGCAGAGATTTGCCATGAGATTTAGCCAGGGCTGTTAATAGACAATTAGACTCCCAGGGAGAACACTCATCTATATCTAAAAATGTAGCCCCCCCCCCCTTCCGTAGACATTGTACAAGTAAAACATTTGTGTGCGCCACCCAAAAAGGGGTATGATCTCATAGTAGAAGGGGGGGCCTCATTGGAATGGGCGTGGCCGTGCAGAAAAAGACTACCTTAAACCGACACAATAGTGCCAGCTGCCCTTTATTATGCCACACACAGTAATGTCGCTTGCACCATTTTATGCCATACACAGTAATTTCACCATAGTAAGCTCCACACAGATGAATCAAACACCCCCTTCCCCCCAGTGCCCTCTCCCTTTCTTTTAACATCCTGATGGGAATTATGTAATTTAATATTAATAACCCTCAGTGGCATCAGGCAGCAGTAGACACTCATTATTATGGCATCCATCCATCCCAATCAGGCAGTGGCAATCGCTAGAAGACTACGTCACACTCACTGTCACTGTCGACACGTGAAAAAAGTTGTCATATCATAGGTCAACATGGTTAAAAGTGTGTGAAAAACTCACGTCAACCTTTTTAATGTCAACCTATTGCTCGTGTCGACCTTTTGATCACATCGACGTAGATTATGTTGACCTTTTTCATGTGTTAACTTATAGCTCATCGATCAATAGTGGTCAGCGTATTGACTGTCGACCTTATTAGTGTCGGCCCTTTGACCCATACCCTGTGTGGAGGCCACACACGGGCCCCCTTTTCATTAAATAGATTTATAAGCTTGCGAGCAGGGCCCTCTGACCTTTAGACTGTCTGTAAATACCAAGTTTGTTGTATCACTGTATCCAATTGTAAAGCGCAATGGAATTTGCTGCGCTTTCCATTGGCTTGCCCACCATTTTGGTGGTCATGCCCATAAAACTCTGGCCGGTCCCCAGAGTCAGCCCCATCCACCTTCACGCCCATCCTGTTGCGAACACCCCTGCGAGCGTGACACTTGACAAATGCGTAAGCTCCCGGGGGTTTGCACAAGCGCATATTCGTGCATGCGCGAACCCCAAACATCAGCCGGGAGAGTGAATTCTGTCCTGAGCGATCACACCTGAATCACCCCCTTTGTCACATTTAACATACTAAGAACCTAATTATGTATAAGGAATGATCATCATGTGAACATTTATTTTTATTTTTTGTTGAGAAACTGCTATTTTGTATCTTGTATTATCCAGTTGTAGTGAACTATATGCTCATTATCTGCACAGTGATGGTCTGCCCTACCCTAGAGGCAGGAGAGAGGAAGATACAGGTTGTACTAGTGCAACTGACTGCAGAACCTACAGCTGGTGAACTCCGGTTCTATTATCAGGCCAGAATTCCAGGAAGCCACTGCTCAGAAGACAGACAGTGATGATGAGAAGACGACAGAGAGGTTCAGTTCAAAGAAGATACTAGAGAGATACTATATGTTAGCAAAAGGAATTCCGGGGGAAACTGGGCCAGTGAAAGGGGATCTGCTGAGCCGAGGTGGGAGCAAAACTAAACAATTAAACTCTAGAATTAGAATGACAAAGACATCAATTACACAAGCTATCATAGACAAAAGATGAAATACTATCACTTAATAGTTCTTTCTTGATACACCAACAGTTAAAATGGGTTCTAAAATAAAGCGCCACCCAGAGTATCAATCAAATATGTGCAAATATGTTTTTAAAAAAAAAACAAAAAACACTTTCCTCTCAGAGATCTTCTATTCTCTTTAGTTCCTTTATCTTTAACCTGAAAGAACTTCAAAAGAACCAAAGATGGTGCAATATTGTCTGTATTTGAGGGAATTTTTATTAGGTAGAATTCACACTCACATGTGCCTTCATTTCAATAAGCATATAATTCCACAACGGTGGCAATCAGATATCTAAAAATCCTTGGAATCCTTCACGGTGTCACTGTAAGGAACTCCAAATACAGACCAATAGTGCAATACTGTCTTAAAACCACACACAAAATGTATTCATAAAATGCACTCACAATATCAAGGATAAAAAATCGCATATCACCATAATATTATGGTATCCGAATGTGACCAGAGTTCCGTGGCAAAGTTCCAGAAGATGTAGAAAGGGGGACACCTGTTCAGTCCCGGTTACCGTCCACGTATTCCCCCATACGTGAAAGATGCAAGAGGAGGTGAGGGCCATTTTGGGAGGGACATTTATTAGAGGCCCAGTTTAAGGGAGCAGACACGAACAATGGTACCACTGCGCACACAAGGGAGAAGGGAATCGAGATGCATCGGACAGTGCAGAACACCTGTGACCTCACTCATTGGCTGCCTACACAGAAGAGACATTCTCAATTTTTTGACAGGTCACATACTGTACGGACCGCAGTCTTTGTTTTGCCCACCCCTGGTTGAGGAGTTATAAGGATTCAGAAATTGAGCAGCGTGCCGTCTCTATTTACTCCACAGAACAATCCATGAATTTGACTGTGATACAATCTGACTCTCTAAGTCATGGGTCCTCAAACTACGGCTCTCCAGATGTTGTGAAACTACAAATCCCAGCATGACTTGCCACAGTTTTAACACTCCCTTATAGCAAAACGGTGGCAAGGCATGCTGGGATTTGTAGTTTCACAACATCTGGAGGGCCGCAGTTTGAGGACCCATGCAGTCTAAGTGATTCTTTCTGATATTAATGCCAGGTAATCCATCCCTTTATGCATGAAATGGTCTCTATAAACCCCTGATAACTAGGTATCAGGGGGCTTAGATCTCCGAGCCCCCCTGAACTTCACAATCTGAGGCAGGATCCGAGCGCAGCTTGGCTTTTTCCACCAGACTTGGATCCCAGAATGAGGTAAAATGACATCATCCTGCTGTCGGATTCTCGCAGGTTTTGGATTTGATATAAATTCCTGCTGATCTGCGCTATCTTACTCATAGGAGAGTGTGTAGGACGCACCTCTGTCTGTCTGTGGGTGATGGCGTCAGGTGGGATCTTGCTGTGTCTGCTGTCTTACTCCAGTGTGCCCTGTTTGATCTGTTTTATCAGTCGGGGTGCCCTGTCTGCCCAATAATTGGGTGATGCCTGTGATCTATAATGACACTGCTTGTCTGCTATGTAATGAGATGCTTCCTGTCTGTTCTATAATTGGATGCTGCCAGTCTGCCAAATAATTGGGTGCTGCTGTCCTCCTATGCTGTACTGGGCTGCTGTCCTGTACACTGTAAAAGGGTACTGTGCTGGAAAGAGGTGCTGCTATACAGGGGTGCTGTCCTGTGCTGTACAGGGGTGCTGTATCAAATATTAAATTATAATGAAGGCATATTGCAGTATAATCCAAGTGCTGTGAGACAGGGGTGCCATATTGGGGTGCTGTTCTGTGTGCTGTAAAGGGGTTCTGCTGTACAGGGGTGCTGTACCAAAAATGGGTGCTGTTGTACAGGGGTGCTATACCAAAAATGTAAATACAATGAAGACTGGAGTATGATCTGGGTACTGTGGGACAGTGGTGCTGTACTGGGGTGCTGTCCTGTGCCCTGTAAAGGGATGCTGTGCTGTAAAGGGGTGCTACTGTACAGGGGTGCTGAATAAAAATGAAATTACAATGAAGACACACTGGGTGAATTGTAATAGTGCTAAAAAACACTGATAAGAAATCGCACCATATCGAACATGTAAAATGTGCAATTTCTTTTCCGATATTCGCAAATGTCATAGGGTGCGATTTCTGGCGATTTTTAGTCACGAAAATCTGCGATTTTCTTTTAGACATGTGCAGTTTGTAGCAACTATAATGTGTGATTTTTTGTAAAAATGTCAAGAAAAAACGGCAGTGTCCCCCCTCATGAGCATAACTGATCCGTTTCTGGTCCTCCAAATAAGGAAGACAAATTTTGGGGTTCCTCCGTATGTAAGAAACCAGCACCAGTCTCTTGGAACAGTCCTTGTTCCAAAAATATGGGGACAAAAAATCTAGAACCAGCACCAGGTTCCAACAGCCAGCGTCATACCACAGCTGGGGGGACACATTTAGCACAAGCTCTCCCATCTGAAACATGATGAACATGGCTGGTCAGCCCTGGATAGGGTACCTGGGAGAGTGGAGATCCCTCCAATAAAGAGGTCCTCCCCGCATGCTGGGACTTGGCGAACAATAAGTCTCAGCATGAGGAGCATTAATTGGCCCCTTGGACTTGTAATTCACCTGTTAAAAGAATGTTAAAAATAAACACACACACACACACACACCAAGAACAGTACAACTTTATTACATACATTTTACGCCAATATACATTACCCTTGCTCACTCCCACAGAGGCAGGGCCGGTTCTACCATTAGGCTGCTGCCTAGGGCACCGGGATCTGTGGTGGGCGCCACCAAGTTTGCCTATCAAAAAATCAAGGATGTCTATGAGGATCATTGTTGTACTTAATGCAGGTGGCTGCTGTGGAACGTCTAATACATCACCTCCATACTTTCCCTTGAGGCATACTTGCCTACTTTGCTGCTCCCTCCTGCTTGTACTCTGCTGTGGTTGGCAAAGTGAGCCCTTGAGGGAAAGCAGGGGTATTGCCCACCTTCAAGGGGGCTAGGAGGACCACCTGATTTTTGGGAGCCTCCCTACCATTCCAGAATATTAGGCCAGCATGCCATAAGGGGTTGGAAAGTGGGTATTGTTGGCAGTATGGGGGAGGCAGTCGCGTAACTATAGCACCGCAGCCCCCACCACCGCGGGGGGGGGGGGGGGCGCTGTGCATATGGGGGCGCCGGGGGCTGCGGTGCTATAGTTACACCTCCCCCCAATCCCCCGCAGGCTTACCTATTTCGCTGGTCCCGGCGGCTCCGTTCTTCTGCTGAGGACCACCACAAAATGGCCGCCCCCATATAGCATAAGACTGCGGGGGATTGGGGGGGTTTGAATGGACGGCGGGGGGCGCCCCCCCCCCTAACGGTGGGGGGACGCCCAAAACTTAGCTACGCCGCTGGGGGCAGGGGTAAGTAGGTTGAAGGTATGCCTAGGGTGCTGAGAAGCTTTACACCGGCTATGCATGGAGGTCCTCTGACAGCGGAGTGAGCCAGGTCCCCATGTACTGTAGTAAAACAAAGCCAGTTTGTGCAAGGACCATCTCAAAAATTGCCTAGTTTTCCTGACAATATATTAAATGATTTTAAGCTTGCAAGCAAGGCCCTTCTACCTCTATATCGGTCTGTGATACTTGTGTACTTTCACGGCGCCAGCATGGCGCCGTACGTCTGTGTCCCCTTGCGGGGCTCGCTGTGCTCACCCACGCTACGGGCTTGGTGGCTTGCTACGCTCGCCACGCTATCTTAAATCAACTCCATGCCAACGTGGATAGTGGGGGTACGAACTATCCACGTTGGCATGGAGTTTACAGCCCCACAGCTGGACACAGAAGCACGGCACCATGAAACTACACAAGTACCCGGTCTTTTACTACCCAGTTTGTTTTACTACTGTTGTTCCAATTGTAAAGCACAATCGAATATGCTGCGCTATACAATAAACTTTAAATAAATAATAATAAATGGACTGTCTGACATGCCAATTTGAATGTTGTCACTGAATTCAATAATCCTCCACCATTCTTTTAATGGTGACAGCATCATATGTGGTTTAGTAGACATGTCCGTCATTTTAGCAGTTTTGTTTGGAAAATCTAGTTTTCTCCGGTAGTTGCCAGAGAAAATAAAGAAGGAAATGTTGCCATGTCACGTTCTGCTTGAGTTGACAATTTTCTCAACAACAGCTTGCATATTTTTGTCCATTGGAAACAAAGATACAGATTTATACCTGGGATTAAGAACAGTAGCCAAAATAATAGTGAATTTATTTTAAAAAGTTGACCCCCCTTTTCAGGTCATCTCTTGCACGCCCCTGTAATTTTTTGTCAGCAAAATATGGGACTTGTTGGAATTTACCCAGATGCAGTGGCGCAAGCAGGGGGGGGGGGGGGGGTTCTTAGTACCCAGAAACCCCACCAGGAGTCTATTTCCATGGGTACAAGAATTTTAAAAAATCAGCCCCTGGGAACCGGAGATATCTGGCTTCAAAGCAGTGGTCCCCATCCAAGCCTGTTAATTGCTCTTCCCTGTCAGATATTTCAGGTTCTGTCTAACTTAAAGTTTTTCTGAGGATATATTGCAAAAGCTGGGACTCTCCCCCTTTGGTGGACACTAGTAGCTTGTCTCTATTGTGCCCAGAACCAGAGATATCAGCCTTCCAGCAGCTGGTTACTGCTCCAGCTCCACACACCTGGTATGTCATTTTATATACTCGTTGGCAGATTGCTCTGCCTCCTGAACTCTGATCCCTAGTCCCCAATAACATTTGGTAGGTGGGATTCTCTAGTTTTTAATTCCATTAAAATCTAAGAAATCTATTTCCAGGAACTGGAGATATCTGCAGTCAAGCAAGCTGTCCTCCCACCAGAAAATTATGAATAATAAGCCCACTCCACTATACACCCTTCCTCTGCGTATTAAACATCCTCTACCACCCTGGAAGTTATGTATCAGGGCCCTTTCATTCAGCCCAATGCCCCCTTCTCCCACCTCATCTCCCACCTTTTGTGCAGTAAAGGGGTAATTAGTGGAAATGACTGATCATGGCTCTAACTGTGTGGAGTTTGTATATTCAAAAATATACTGGGCAGTTGCTTGGCTCCCAACATAAATTATCCCTACATGCATGTGTATCCATGCAATACATGTGGTAAGGGAATATGCAATAAGCTCCACTGGGGCAGTGACTGATGTGTAAATCCCATTGCATCAATAGCAGATATTGAATGCACGTCCAACACCAGCATACAGTAGTTGCTATGGCCTCAGTCATCTACTTTGCAAGTGGGTGACTGTTGTCATACTTCCTCTTCCTTGTTCCTTGTTCCTTGCTAATAATATAATTTTAAAGATAGGTTGAACTCGATGGACTGACGTCTTTTTCAATCTGACAAACTATGTCACTATGGGTGACATTCTATGGATTGAGATAAATGCGCATGTTTTTATATCGCACCACATCGCACTTTTGAAAATCGCAAGATTGGCCCGTTTTTCGCATATTTAATGAAATGCGAAAAACGGGCCAAATAGTGCGAATAGGTGCGAGTTGGTGCGATTTCTTTAGTCCTGAAAATGTGCGATTTTCATGTCTGAAAATCGCACGTTTGCAGGAAATCGCATTTTAAAATAAAAAAAAACCAGCGCGGGGTCCCCCGCCAGAGCATAACCAGCCCCGGGCTCATTGAGCCGGTGCTGGTGACATAAAATCAGGGTCCCCGACAAATAGGGGTCCCCTTGATTTAATGAAACCAGCACCAGGCTCAAGGTCCGGCGCTGGTTCCCGAAATACGGGGGACAAAATGACTAGGGGTCCCCCGTATTTTAAGAACCAGCACCAGACCCAACCAGCCAGCAGGGTAATGCCACAGCCGGTGGACACTTATTATATAAGGTCCCGCGGCCAAAGCATTAACCCCCTGGCTGGTCAGCATGGGTAGGGGTCCTGGGGAAGTGGGGACCCCCCCAATGAAGGGGTCCCCCCCCCTCTAGGACTTACCAGCCCATGCTGAAAGTCCGGGGCTGTCCCCGATGCCCCTGGGCGGTGGGCATCGGGCTGATGCAAAGTGTAAAAAATAGAATAAAAACTATTGTTTTCTACTGTAGAACTATGAGTCCCAGCAAGCCTACCCCGCATGCTGGGACTTGGAGAACCACAAGTCCCAGCATGCAGGGCATTAAAGGGCCCGCTGACACTTGTAGTTCTACAGTACAATAAATAGTAAAATAAAACACACTGACACCCTGAAAAATAAAAGTTTAATACACACATAACACACACACTGATACTTACCTACCTTGAGCCCGTAGGTCGGTCCCTGGATCCTGGGTCCGGGGTCCGGGGCTCCTGGACAGAAGAGTCCGGTTCCGGGGCCTTGGTCCTGGTTCCGGGGCTGGTCCGGGGTCCTGGGCTCCAGGGCTGATGTCTCCGGGGTCCAGGATCCGAAGTAGTCTAAAAGGGGTTCCTAAGGAAGGAAATCCTACTCACCTGGTCCCTGGCGACGACCTCGGCATCCTCTCCGGCAGACGCGCTGCTCCCGGCTGGTACCCGCTCACGGACTGGAGAGGCGCAGAGATGTTCATCTTCCGCGCCTTTCCTCCGAATGATTCTATTGGCCGCCTAGCGGCCAATCAGGAGCCGCTAGGCCCCGGAACCGGACTCTTCTGTCCAGGAGCCCCGGACCCCGGACCCAGGATCCAGGGACCGACCTACGGGCTCAAGGTAGGTAAGTATCAGTGTGTGTGTTATGTGTGTATTAAACTTTTTTTTTCAGGGTGTCAGTGTGTTTTATTTTACTATTTTTTGTACTGTAGAACTACAAGTGCCAGCGGGCCCTTTAATGCCCCGCATGCTGGGACTTGTGGTTCTCCAAGTCCCAGCATGCGGGGTAGGCTTGCTGGGACTCATAGTTCTACAGTAGAAAACAATAGTTTTTATTCTATTTTTTACACTTTGCATCAGCCCGATGCCCACCGCCCAGGGGCATCGGGGACAGCCCCGGACTTTCAGCATGGGCTGGTAAGTCCTGGAGGGGGGGGACCCCTTCATTGGGGGGGTCCCCACTTCCCCAGGACCCCTGCCCATGCTGACCAGCCAGGGGGATAATGCTTTGGCCTCGGGACCTTATATAAGAAGTGTCCCCCGGCTGTGGCATTACCCTGCTGGCTGGTTGGGTCTGGTGCTGGTTCTTAAAATACGGGGGACCCCTAGTCATTTTGTCCCCCGTATTTTGGGAACCAGCACCGGACCTTGAGCCTGGTGCTGGTTTCATTAAATCAAGGGGACCCCTATTTGTCGGGGACCCTGATTTTATGTCACCAGCACTGGCTCAATGAGCCCGGGGCTGGTTATGCTCTGGCGGGGGACCCCGCGCTGTTTTTTTTTTTATTTTAACTGTTAAAAATTTTTTTACACCAGAACCCTGCACAGATCATTGCGATCTGTGCTGGGTTCTGGCTAATTCGCCCATCAGAACCTGGTCTGCTTTTTGGGCGAATTATAGACACAGTTTATACAAATCGCATACCATTAAATATGCGATTTGTATACTTTTTCATGTGAAAACTTCTGGATGCGATGTGCTGCGAAAAGCAGCCATCGCATTTCCAGTGTGTCCAACTTGTTGGCCAAAATCGCACTTTTTTCACATTTTCGCAGCTCATTAAATATGCGAAAATGGAAAAAAATGCGATTTCGGCCGTTTTTGCGAAAAAAATCGCCAAAGTCACACTATCTCAATCCATAGAATGTCACCCAATGGGCCTTATTCTGGTTCACTCCTTTTGGCAAATACCTTCTTAGATGGACAACACCATGGGCCTTATTCTGGTTGAGTCGAATGGCTCCGAATGCGGACGGATGGCCGATGGTTGGTGTTTGTGCATGTGCGGAGGCGTATCTGCGCATGTGTGAACGCCTCACACGTACGAACACGGTGTGAGTTCCGTATAGAAAATGATCATACGGAACCATCCGATCAGGGGGTGGAGAGGGGCGTGAAGGGCTGTTTAGGCTCATTATCATATGCGTATGCCCAGCGTTTCATGGGCGTTCCCATGACAACGCTAGGCGTACGTATGGTAATGCAGACGTGACGCACGTGTCAGCTGTCCACCCATATCCCTGCTTTCATTCGGAAAAATGTCTATGTGGTCTGGAGCACTCGGTGCTGCCTGACCACTCGGTCCATCATTCGATGGTCGGCGACCATCGGAGGATGGGGGAGGTTTCCACAGATGGGGAGGATAGGCTCGCGGTCTGTTCGCTCTGCGTTTTAAAGCATTCAGACGGTGTGAGCAATCCATACGGTAAGCGGGGCTAAGAACACTCGGTGACCGTCCGAAAATATGCATCCATCCGAATCAACTAGAATAAGGGCCCGTGTGCACTGCAGGGGGGCAGATGTAACATGTGCATTGAGAATTGGATTTGGGTGAGTTATTTTATTTCTGTGCAGGGAAAATACTGACTGCTTTATTTTTACACCGCAATATAGATCTCACTTTGAAGTAAAACCCCACCCAAATCGAACTCTCTCTGCACAAGTAACATCTACCCCACCTGCAGTGCACATGGTTTTGTCCATATAAGAAGGAATTTGCCAGAAGGAGTGAACCAGAATAAGGCCTTATGAGTCAGTCATGCCTATGACATTGCCTACAGGACTACTTCCAATACTGATTGAGGAAGCAATTGATGATGAGGGTGTTGGTGGTGTGGATTGCAGGCACTTGAATACAACAGAGAAAAGGGAGCTAGGTATCGCTGGACTGATTATGCTTTAAGCCAAAGTTTCTGAATTTGACAATGGGTATGGATCCCCACAGAAAGGTTGACACTCCTTAGGTCGACACCGGACTGAAGAAGGTTGACAGGGACTGAAGGTCGACAGGGTCCTTAGGTTGACCGGTGGAAGGTCGACAATGCAGAATGTCGACACTGTCTAAGTGTACGGCAGCCCCTCGCATCGCTTGCTGTGTTCGCAATGCATACTGCCAGCTTTACGTTGCTCATCAGATAGTTGTAATTTTTTGGGGCTTATTATTTATTTTAGCTTCTTGTATTTTACATGCTTTCTATGACATTGGGCATTGGCCTGAGCAGACGACGTTGGTCGACCTGCATCGTCAATGTCATGACCGGAGACAGCAGCTTCAGCACTAGTAGTAGGAAGTGGTTCTTGATCTTTTATTGTTTGTCCTGCATTTCTATCAATACAAAGCTCCCCCAGACGAAGGGGGAGATTCTCTAAGAATCTCCGCCCCCCTTCGCCGCCCATCGCATATTTAATTATCGCATATGCAGTAACATATGCGATAATTAAGGCAAAGGACAGCTCTTGCGTTAAGAGCTGTCCTTTGTGGTGAGAGTCGCCGGGTCCCAGCAGGTCCCGGCGGCTCCCCCTCCCTTACACACCCGGCGCTGCTGCTGCTGCGCCGGGCTCTCCTCCTCCCTGCACCCGGAAGAGGATCAGTGCAGGGAGGAGGTCACAGGTCCGGGCAGCACAGCGCAGTGCTGCCCGAACACAGGTGAGGGGGGAGGGGGCGATGCGGGGCGGCGGGGGTCCGTGCAGGGCGGCGGCGGGTCGTTGCAGGGCAGTGGTGGGATGCGGTAGAAGCCCATAGGCTTCTATGGGGCATCGCCAGATTTTTCTGGCGATGCCCCCCGCCGCGGTAACCCGGCGGGGGATGCTTAGTGCATCCCAAAATGCGGTAAAAACCCCGATAACGGGGTTTTTACCGCATTTCTAGTATAGAGAATCTCCCCCTTATACACCAGACTTAGCAGCACCCCTGGATTTATACATTATACTTAACAGTGGGATGCAGTTACAATCCCGGCGGTCAAAATCCCAACGCTGGAATCCCGACCGCCGAAATCCCGACACTTTCTCCCTCTATGGGTGTCCACAACACCCATAGAGGGAGAATAAATTACTGCGAGCCCGCAAGTGTGTGGGGGGGGGGGCGATCCACGTCCTTCCCTTGTCGGATTTCGGCATTTGGGATTTCGGCATTTGGGATTCCGGCGTTGGGATTCTGACCGCCAGGATTTAGTAGCAATCCCTTAACAGCACCTTTGCACTTATACAGCAAACAGTGCACCCATAGACTTATACGTCACACTTAGCTGGCTGCACCCCTGGTCTTATACAGCAGACAGAGCACCTCTTTTTTTGTGGGCCCAAACAATCCAACTATTTCAGCCTCAGTTGTGGCAGACCCTGTTGCTGGAATGGTTTGTTAAATTGTGCATGTCCTTTTAATACAACATAAGGGTGGGTGGGAGGACCCAAGGACAGTTCCATCTCTTTTCTTTGCATTTTGTGCTTTTTAGGGCCCAGTTTTTAAAACTGCCATCCTGTATGCCACTGCAGTGCCACTCCTAGATGTGCCACGCATTTGTGCCGCCCTCCTGTGTCTCCTAGCTTAGTCATCCAGCTAGCGTGATGCAACCTTTTGGCCTAAAAACTATATTGTGAGGTGATTAGAATAGGCTAAATGAGTGGGGGGAAAAAATGCAAATTCTAGATTTTAACTGTATTTATGATCCCCCCCCCCCCCCCCCCCCCCCCAATAAACCAGATCCAAAACCAAAATGGGTGGTTTTGGCAAAACCAATCCAGATCCAAAACATTAAGGGAGATCCATATCCAAAACACAGAAACCCAAACGTTTTTGGTGCACCTACTAATAACGCACATGTAGGGATACATTTACTAAGATGGGAGTTCTATTGAAGATGGGATGTTACCTATAGCAACCAATCAGATTCTATATCTTATTTATTTAGCACCTAGTAGAACAAAATATAAATAATCTAATTAGTTGTCCATAGCAACATTCCATCTTCAATAGAATTCCCATCTTAGTGAATTTACCCTGTAGAGTGGCACAATTTGTGGGACATAATATGGCATCAGGGGCATAACTGTGGGGCATAATATGGCATCAGGGGCATAACTGTGGGGCATAATATGATGATGCATGTGCTATGTGTGTGCTGGGGTATGAATGATCATGGTGGATGTGCTGTCTTTCTATGTAGAGGGGCTGTGCTGTCTAACTATGAAGGGGTGGCTGTGCTTTCTTTCTATGGAGAGGGACTGTGATTGCTATCTATGGAGGGGTACTGCACTGTTTATGTGTGGAGGGGGGCTGTGCTGTTTATCTATAGAAGAGTGTGCTGGGGTGTGGATGGCCATGGTGGCTTTGCTGTCTATCTTTGAAGGAAGGGCTGTGCTGTCCATCTATGGGGGGGGGGGGGGGGGCTGTGCTGTTTATCTATGTAGGAGGGCTGTGCTGTCTATCTATGTAGGGGGGCTGTGCTGTTTATCTATGGACGGGACTGTGCTGTTTATCTATGTGCTGAGTTTCTATGGAGAGAGGCTCTGCTGTCTATCTATTGGGTGGACGCTGTTATGTCTATCTATGTAGGGGGGCTGTGCTGTTTATCTATGGAGGGGGATGTGATGTCATTCTATGCAGGGAAGCTGTGCTGTCTATCTATGTAGGGGGGCTGTGCTGTTTATCTATGGAGGGGGGATGTGATGTCATTCTATGTAGGGGGGCTGTGCTGTCGTTCTATGTAGGGGGGGCTGTGCTGTCTATTTATGTAGGAGGGCTGTGCTGTCTATCTATGTAGGGGGGCTGTGCTGTTTATCTATGGACGGGACTGTGCGGTTTATCTATGTGCTGTGTTTCTATGGAGAGAGGCTCTGCTGTCTATCTATTGGGTGGGCGCTGTTATGTCTATCTATGTAGGGGGGCTGTGCTGTTTATCTATGGAGGGGGGATGTGATGTCATTCTATGTAGGGAAGCTGTGCTGCCTATCTATGCAGGGGGGCTGTGCTGTTTATTTATGGAGAGGGATGTGCTGTCATTCTATGTAGGGAAGCTGTGCTGTCTATCTATGTAGGGGGCTGTGCTGTTTATCTATGGAGGGGGGATGGGCTGTCTTTCTATGGAGGGAGGCTCTGCTTCTATGTATTGGGTGGGGGCTGTTATGTCTAATGGCCAGATGTACAGTACTAAGCTTGAAAAGTGATACAATGGAGAGTGATAAACAGCCAGCCAATCAGCTCCTACCTGCCATGTCAAAGGCTGTGTTTGAAAAATGACAGGTACGAGCTGATTGGTTGTTGGTTTATCACTCTATACGTTATCACTTTTCAAGGCTTAGTAAATCTCACCATATGTATGGAGGGGGGCTGTGCTGTTTATCTTTCTATCTTCTGCCCTGTCCTCTCACACACAGCAAAATCACTCTACAGATCAAAGTACTTTTACCCAATAAAGAGGTGTGAAGAATACAGCTTTACTTATACCCCTTTCACCCTTTGGACAAGGGTCCGTCTCAGGAGTGACATGGCATTTGCGCTTTTTGGTGCTCACATCGACCCTGCTTATTGCTAGTGCGCTAATGCCATCTGGGCGTGGGGCAGAGCAGTGGAGTCTTCAGGCGGGTGCGGTAGAGGAGGCAGCACTGAAGTGAAACTGCTGCCTCCTCCATAGAAGTGAATGGGACCCTGGTCGCTTGACCCGGGTTACCCATTCCCACTGCCCAGCAACCCAGGACCAACCCAGGAATAACACTGTTTTTATCCTGGGTCGGATTTGTATTCGACATGGCCCCAGGGCCGTCTTAACAGCAGTGTGGGCCCCTGGGCAAAGCAATGCACTGGGGCCCTTACCCATTCTCACCTCCTAGGGGTGGGGGGTGCTATCAGCAGCAGCTTTGATGTCCCATGTGTGGCAGGGGGTGCTCTATCTTCCATTCAACATGTAGGACCTGGAGCAGTAACTTCTGCTAATTACTCCTTTACTGCACAGGTGGTGGGAAGGAGAACACTAACGTGTGGAAGGGGGCACTGAGCTGAAGGAAGGGTCCCTTGTAAATGACTTCCAGAGAGGTAGGGGGTGTTTTATACGCAGGGGAGGGTTGGATAATGGAGTAAGCTTAATATTCGTCATTTTCCGGTGGAAGGGCAGCATGTTTGACTGCAGCTTGTTTCTACGTCAGAGAGAACCTGAGAACTATGACTGGGAAGTGCAATTAACAGGTCGGATGTGGACTGCTGCTTTGAAGTTGGATATCTTCAGTTCCACAGGGCCGATTTTCAAAATTCTGGTATCCCTGGAAAAATGGGATCCTTAGCTATCAGGATATATACCTGGGGCCCCTGGGCAAGTGCCCAATAAGCCCATATGAAAAGACAGCCCTGCATGGCCCTTTCACACTGCACCCCGACCCGGGTCGACCTGGCAATAACCTGTGGCCGGGTAAGTCCCTGGCTACGCACAGACTGCGCACACTGGAAAAATCAATTGACGGTGAGTGAGTTGCGAATGGATTTGCTGCTAAATGTAGGCCTGCAATATTTTTGCAAGCTTTTCGCAAGCCGTGCACATAAATTCGCAGGCTTGCACGGGGTGGGATTTCTCTCTGGCTGGGCAGTGATCACCTGATTGCAGGGATCTGCAAATTAGCAGTTGTGTGATTATATCTAAATTACCCCCCATAATCACTATATTTTACACTGAGACCTTTACCTGGGGTCTCAGTAAAGATGTGCATATTATAATCACAGTGTCTGCTTTGTTATCTTGGTTGGCTACTTTATTCAGATTTTGGGTATCTTTGCATGACTGTATATTTCCAACTAAACGTTAATTTTCAGACTCTTGACTTTCCCCCTAGTTTGCCTACACCATCAGTCACCTGTGTACTCCCATCCCAGCAGCGCATCTGCCCTGCCACATATCTGTGTGTTGTGCAGAAACTTTCCTCTCAATGCCATTAGTAACATCACCAATAGAGACATTGACAAACACTGCTCCAAAGACATATCCTTGGGGTAACCTATCTCTCTAATGGATGCCCTCCAGATACTACAACATCCTGCTGTCTATTCAGCCAACACTTGCTCCAATTACAGTAAAGGGATGCCGCTCTATTTACAGGTACAATGTAGCCAAGATCAGGGTTGCCTGGGGGCCTGAGACTTACAGATGTATCAAGCTTCATAAGTGATAAAATGGAGAGCAATAAACAACCAGCCAATCAGCTCCTACCTGTCATTTTTCAAACCCAGCCTGTAACAAGGCAGGCAGGAGCTGATTGGCTGGTTGTTTATCTCTCACCATTTGACCTCTTTTTGAAGCTTGATACATCTGGCCCTTACTTTTTTTCCTTTTGTTTTCTTCTTTCACTTACATAACTGAAACTTGTCCCCTTTTCATACTAACTGTTTCAGCTTATCATTGGCTTGGACTTTGACTCATCTGCCTCCTTCTACCCTGCAAGATGTGCCAGCTCTACTATTAGGGAGCTTTAAGCAGAACCTGGGGTCACCCTGGTGACTCTGAAAGAGGCATCGTTGCAAAACTTAATGCAAGGGCATCACCTACACACTTTCACCTGAGCTTCTGGGTTCCTCCACCATTTAAAAGTCCAGGATCAGGACTCCTGTGCGCACAACCAAAAATGAACGTGACCTCTGTAAAGGGGGTTGTGAGCTTCTAGCCATGGCCCGGGCCCCTCTGTCTCTGTCAATAGAAGCTGTGCAGCTAGTGACGAGAGGTCTCCCAACTGCACCGCCTGCTGTGGGACACTTCTGCTCATGGGTAGGACACTCACCCAACATTATGGCCTCTCACCCTGTCTTCAGCAAGCATAGAGCTTGCTCCTCATAGTGGCTCTTCTTTACTTCAGCGGCGGAGATGGTATGACATCACATACACCGTGCCAGAAGAAGAAGCCGCTAGGACAGGCATTTCTGTTGGAATTACTGTTCAGGGCTATGGTAGAGGTGAAACTCAGTTCCCCTACCATTAGAGGTGGTGGAACTCAGTTCCACCTCGTTCCCCCTCACTTTAACCCCTGCAGAGTGGGATTCTATAGATCGCTCTCATGGTAAGTTTTGCAGACTGTAGCCTATAAGCCACAATAGATGGTGTGAGCTACCAGGTCCAAGCTCCAGAATACAGAATGCTTTGCTAATTCTGCAATGAGCAGCATACCTCCCAACTGTCCCGTTTTTTGCAGGACCGTCCCGTTTTTTTTGGGACGTTCCCACATCCCTCCCAGGGCCGGCAGTGTCCCACGGTGAGGAAGGCAGTTGGGAGTCCTCCCTGTCCCCTGTGAATAGACGCTCTATTATTGCAGCCTGATGGGCTGGGGTCATAGCCAGCAGCTCCGAGAGCGCTAGCCATGCCCCTTCAGCAGCGGAAACAGGGTGTGGCCTCGTGGCAATAGGCCACACCCCATTATCATGAGGTCACGATCCCGAAGCGTCCCTCCTCCCACAGGCTCAATGTTGAGAGGTATGTAGCAACCCCTATAAATACTTATGAGACTTGCTTTTGCGATCTTAAAATATCAGCTGTACTCAATATTTGCTGGCAACCCCCCCCCCCCCTTCCCTCTCTGATTCCCCCAAAACACTTGCCTTTTCAGGGGATATTCTGCAAGTGTTCATTCCTAAATATGACCGTTAAGGTCGATAGGTTCAGACAGTTACCATAATAAATCATTATGTTGCTCCTTTTGATCTAATGATAAATGTATGTAATTATAATAATTATAAATAACACAGTTTGCCCCTTTCTCATATTCAAGTACGCCAACTAGGTGCAATCTCCTGTTTCTACACAAGTATGAAACATTATAGAGATCTCAGAAAGAATTACAGTAGTAATTGTATAGTGAAGAGCTGGAATTTCTGGCTTGTCACTCCCTGCTGGGCTATTCTAAGTATACTATGTACGATGGGTGGCTACTTAGAAGCGAACATTAATGGTAAAGTACTCTCTGTATCTGAGTCTAGGGTACACCGGCTATATCTGCTTCTACAGAATTGCATCACACCATTCCTGTCACTGCTCCTGTGCAAAGTTCACAAGAAATTATCAACTCCGGCTATTAGGTTTGATGCTTAACATCTACATCTCTGAGGAACATCTTCTTATATACATATTTTGGACAACAATTTTAATCTTTTGGGGTCTGTGTTATGTAGTAGCATCACTAGGGAGAAGCAGGGGTTGCAGACGACACACCAGTGTGACCGTCCAAGGGATACCACCAAATTATATGTAGGCTCCTGTCACAGTGTAGGACCCGTCAGTGCTGCTAGATGAATCTCAGGAGCAGCCCAGGATCTTGGAAAATACTGGGAATTTCCCCAGAGAGCTAAAAACAGGGTTTGGCCGCAAGGCCACACCAACTTCCCACAAAGCCCCTTTTTGTAGCTTTTGAGGGCTTTTCAGTGCTTTGGGTATCGATGTCTGGATGACTGAGCCCATGTAAATCTTTTCTCCTGTTTTGTGGCTGAAGAAATCAAGAAATATTGCTTTTCTAGCCTCTATCAGACCCCCCCCCCCCCACCAGCATGCTCACTGCTTTTTTAGCCTCATTCCAGGAGACCAGTTATATGTGAAATTTTTGTGACCAAGGCTGTCTTAAAGGCAGTGTGGGCCCCTGGGAAAAGCAATGCATTTGGGCCCCTACCCATCCTCCAGTGGTGGTGGTGAAGGTGCTATCGGTGGCTGGTTACTTTTATATTTATGTTATTATTATTATTATATTTATAAGGCACCACTAGTGTTTCACAGCGCCGTACAAAGGAACAATACAGGAAGCCAAAACTTAACATTACAGTCAATAAATAGAAATTGATTACAGGTAAAATGTCACATTTTATGCCACAGTTCAATACACATTACAGCTTAAATGTAAGTAGTGAGGACTTGATCAACGTACCACTAGCAGCGGTGTAGCTAGGTGCCACGGTGCCTGGAGCAAGCGCATGTTTCGCACCCCCCCCCCCGTCCCGATTTGTAGTAGGCAGGGCTCTTGCGTGGCAAAAAGGGGACGCGGCCTAACATTATACCACACACCGTAATGCCCATTGCACATAAAGCCACATGCTGTGATGCCAATTACACATGATGCCCATTACATACTATATAACAAACCGTAATGCCTATTAAACGTCACACAAACATTACATAGTATAATGCCCATTATACATTATGCCACACACCATAATGCCTATTACACGCTGCGCCCCACACTGTGATGCCAATTACACATTGCGCCTTACACCATGATGCCCATCACACATTATGCCTCACACCGTGATGCCCATTAGATGTTGCGCCTCACACCGTGATGCCCATTACACATTATTTGACACACATGATTCCTATTACACATTATTTGACACACTGTAATGCCCATTATATATTATACGGCACAGGACAGACAGGGGGGGGGGGGGAGATGGACAGATAGAACAACATAGATAGAAAGATGGACGAGGGGAGGGGGAGCACAGATGGATGGATCAAGGGGAGCATAGACAGATGGGGACAAAGTACCATGTTGGGGGACAGACTGACAGATGGATGGAGGGGCAGCATAGACAGAGGGAAGAGTTGGGGGGGCAAAGACAAACAGATGCTGGGATGCTCACCATTACTTTCTCTCCTTCATAAGACAATGGCAGCGGCTCCTCCTCCCTGTGCAAAGCAAAGGCATCAGCAGTGGGTCTTCTCCCCCCTTCATGGTGAGGCTATGGGCAGAAGTGTCCTCATGATGTGGCTCCGGGCTGCGGCTAGTCCCCACCCCACACACCGCGCGGCTCCGGGCTCGATGACACCGCGCGGCTCCGGGCTGCGGCTAGTCCCCCCCCTGTGCGCACGCCTATGCCTGGGATGCCTGGCTGGGAGACGTGCACTGCTATTTAAAATTCACATCTCCCGCTGGACCGCGCTAGCCAATAGGCGCTCGCGGTCCAGCAGCCACCAGTTGATTGGCTGCTGGACCGCAAGCGCCTATTGGCTAGAGGTCCAGCGGGAGAGGTGAATTTTAAATAGCACCGCGTCACGGTCACGGTCGGGAGCCAGCGAGGGAGATGGCGGCAGCGCGGCAGAGAGAGCGCAGGGGAACGGGCGAGTTGACGGTGCCAGAGCAGCTCTGGTGCCATGATACCTTCCTGCGTCCGGAGCTGGTGCTCCACCGGCACCGCCCTCGCTACGCCTCTGACTACTAGGGGCTGATGGTCAAAGATGACACTGATTGTTTAAGTATGGGAGAGCTGTGAGTGAAATGTGAAGAGAAGATGGCTTAGATGACAGGAGGGAAGAGGGCCCTGCTCTTACAATCTAGTGGGAAGGGGCAACCGACAGATGACATGAGGTGCAAGTGAGGTGGCTTAATGGCAGGATGTAAGCAGGCAGAGATGGTCAAGGCATGTGGTGGGGGTTGGAGGACAATCCTCAGGACTAATTTATGCATCGGAAGGGTACGCTTTGATGAATAGGTGAGTTTTCAGTGCCCGTTTGAAGCCTTGCAAAGTTGGGGAGAGTATAATGGAACGAGGGAGTGCATTCCACTGAAGGGGTGCAGCTCGGGCAAAGTCCTGAACTTTAGCGTGGGAAGCAGTGATCATGGTGGCGCAAAGGCAACAATCGCCGGTCAACCGAAGAGGTCGGGAGGGAGTATGAATGGAGATAAGGTTGGAGATTTATGGAGCAGTGGAATTAGAGACTGCCCTGTATGTGTGGGGTTATACTGTGGCTGCAAACTCATGCGGCAGTAGTGCTCCTTGCTATCAGCATAGTTACTTAACCCAGGGAGTGATATTATGAGCGTTGCTCTAAAACAAAGAAAAGGGTTGTTGACCATGGACCCTTACAATTTTGGAGCCCCTGGGCAAGTGTACATTAAGCCTTATGGAAGAGATGGCCCTGATTGTGACCACTTTACTTTAGGTACAGACCTGGCATATACAGTATACTGAGTGTGTTCCTGGCTGGGAATGTACATCAAAAACATTGGAACCCCTTACAGTGAACCTCCCCTCAACATCAAGCAGGTGATCACAATTCTCTTTGCCCAAAGGTAGAACTAGTTTAGTCATGGAAGACTCATTCACGGAAATCTTCACTTCAGCAGGAACCATTACTTTCTGCATGTGGATAGCATAAAACAATACAATGAGAGTCCATTTTACACAGTTGACTATTACACAATCTGCTTGGGGTTATAAATAAAAATTCAGAGTAGTTGAACTTTGCAAGAACATTTGGGTGAATGTGAAAGCGGAATGAACCAGTCTTTCTAAGAGTCTCTAAGGTGACCTAATTATTGGTATGAAGAGATTCTAAAGTTTATACTCAGTCACCTGTAAACCATGATAAAACATCTCCCTAAGATAAGTTTGTAATGAAGCCACTGTGTGGAGTCGGCTGGTGGGCTGTAACTGTGCGCATGTACGTGATCGTGGTCCTGTGCTTGCACACTCATTAACAAGCTTGGCGTCCTCTAGGTCACAGGTTCTCAAAGTCGTTCCACAGGACCCCACACAGTGCATGTTTTGCAGCAGTGGCGTAACTATAAATTTTGCTCACCCCTGCCAAAAAGTTTGTTGCGACCCTTCCCCCCCCCCAGGCTCCTCTCCAGCATGTTTCCCCAGCGTGTGACGTGATGACATCACACGCATAACGGAGAAGCTGAAGCAGGAGAGAGGAAGAGAGACCAGCAGACACTGCTGCTTCCCTTGGCTCCGACGCATCCCAGGCTGCTCTAGCTCGCCCATCCGCCCACCCTTCCTGTACACAGTAGCCATTAGCCGGCTCTGTATACAGTCAATTGAATCAGTGGGGGAATTTGTCATCTCTGCCATGGACCCACCTGCGCTGCGGCTGACTCGGCTCCAGTGCTCAGTCAGTGGGCAGCGGCAGGCAGCAGCATGTCAGTGCGTCGAGCAGGTGCTGGCGCCTACACAGACCCCACTGTGGCTTGCTCCCCCAAGCGGCTGCTGGTGCTGCCTTACAGTAGTTACGCCACTGTTTTGCAGGTCTGCTCACAGAATCAAGTGAAATAATTAGCTCCATCTGTGGATCTTTTAAAATGTGTCAGTCAGTAATGAGTGCACCTGTGCACCTGCCAGATGACCTGGAAAATGTGAACTGCCCTGGGTCCTGGGGACTGAGTTTGAGAACCCCTGCTCTAGGTATCACAGTGGATACAGCCCCTAAGAGCCGGAAAGGGATGGCGTGATAGCAGGGAGTGGATAGCCATGGGAAACACTCTCTGCCCTAATAGTCCAGACTGGCAGTCTCAAGGCAGAAAATACCTCGCCTGGTATTGACTGTCCATCACGTGATTGGCTGGGAGTGCTGCTACTCTCTAGATTAGACTTTAAACTTTAAGACATCTCTAGACAGGAAACTTCAGTGAGCCAAAGAGGATACATCAAGCAGGATTTCAGGAAAATAAAGTTCATTTGACTCTAAACTCACTGAAGGTTATCATTTTTTTGAAGACTCTTACCAGAGGCGGTTTAAGAAAGGAGGAGGCCTGTGCACAGGCTCTGATTGGGCTCCAGCAGTGCTGCACATTATTGTATTGAACCAGCTACTAGGCATACGCAGGTCTCTGGGAACATGGTGTCTGTGCCTTGTTCCCGAGAACTTCTCTACTGCGCTTGGCAAATCACTTGGAAAATGGCTGCTGCAACCAGTTTCACACTTATTTCTGCAGCTCTGCAGCCAGCACTGCCACTGGGCATACAGAGGGTCAAGTATAATTATATGGGTACATGATGTGTGGTATATGTGCCCCCCTGGACCCAAGGACCTAACACCCATTATAGATGTGGGAGTGACTCTTACACAATCAAACTTAACACACAAAGAGAAATTTGGGTGGCTACAAAACATATTTGCAGCAGATTGAACCGGTATTTTTCAGAAATATCTAGCAGCGCTTAGTGTTAGAAAATCCGGTCTGTGTTTCCCTTTCTACTCCATCTGAGCGAAGGCTAGCTTACTTAACATGTGCAGCAGCTGTTGAATTTGGATGATCCAATTGTTTAATAATTTTGAAATTGACTATTAAGAGCGCCAGGTACTGTGAATTGACTGTTGCCTTAGGTACCAGTTAATTTCACAACTATGTATTTTTTTTATTCGGAAATATCACTGTTATGGAATTTTATCAGTCTCGAGGCTTATCCTGTTGTGTATGAGTATACTGCCAGTCATGCGTCAAGGCTCCACGTACAGTAAACCATTTCTCTGAAGCAAATTGGAGATCCAACCACCTGCAGCCACAAGACCCACCATACATAAGCAGTACCCTGTTTAATGTAGCAAAAAGTAAAAGTACTTAGTGATCCAACCTCTATTTCTAAACTATATTAATTCAATCAAATGATTTTTTGTCCGTGCGGAGGTATGCGACGGGATGTGTAAGCGTACCACATCCCTTCACATGCAAATTTGGGGATTCGGGGGCGGGCATTCGGTCGGGCACCAGACGGCATCTACCTGATTGTTAGTCTGCGAACAGGCATAAATCAGGTGTAATATCACATAACTTAGGATGCAGTCAGCATACCGGCAGTCAAGATGCCGGCATTCAAAATACAGACACCAGCATCCCAACTGCCGTCAGAAGTCCAGCACCGGAAACTCAAACAGGATCAGGATCTGAACTAGCTGACATCCCGATCGGTGAGTACACAAGGGAAGTAATTAGCTCCACCTGTGGATCTTTTAAAATGTGTCAGTGATTAATGAGTGCACCTGTGCAGCAGCTAGGTTGTCTGGAAAATGTGACCTGTTGGTAGCTCTCGAGGACTGGAGTTGGCTACCACTGGTCTATAGTATAGGCTGTTTCAAACAATTGAAGTGATCAGGAAATGTTTAAATATATCATAATAAATGAATACTATATACCAGTGCCATTGTTTCCTAATTTAAGGAACTTGTAAAGAGGATGGGCAACCAGAAACCTCCCCTGTGTTTGCCTATGGTTATGGTTAAGCTGCAGGGGCAGGGCGTTAGGTTTAGGCACCTACAGGGGGGGGGGGGGGGGGGGGCAGCGCAGGAAGGGGGTTAGGTTTAGGTGGCAGGGTTCAGGGGTTAAGGTTAGTCAGTGATGTGAAGGGTCAGGCTGCAGTGGGGGGAGGGGGTAGGGTTTGACTTCTACAGGGGAAGGTTAAGGTTAGGGGGGTAGGGGGAGAGGGTTAGGGTATTCTCCTCCCTGGGATGCCGTTGTCAGTTTTTCATAGCTGGCATCCTGACCACTGGGATATCATATGTATCTATGTATCTATCATATGTATCCCCAGTCCTTAAATAGTGTGCAGTAGGTAAGCAAATATGTTTTCTCCTTTGTGGGTGTGGATTATGGATAGACAATGTCTAGATAGACAATCAATAGGTCAACCTTGCCATGTCATAACACTTTTTTCATGCTGACCTTTTGACCCTATTGACCTATTGCATATCAACCTTTTCATGTCGACCTTTTGAGACTGTCAACTATTTCACCTCATCGATCTGTTGCATGTCAACCTTTTTGTGTAGACCAATTGACTGTCTATCTAGATATTGCAGATCTATCAACCAGAACCACTACCATGCACTCTACTGTGCAATGTATCGGCTGCTACATTGCAGCATGCTAAACTTTTATATACTCCCAACTGTCCAGCGGGACAGTCACGCCAGTTGGACACTGTCTTACCTGTGGGCAGGGGTGCCGAGAGAGGGGGGGAGCAGGTACAATTTACCCAGGCCCGGGCCTGTCAGGGGGGCCCTGGTCTGGACACACAGATTTTTTTTTATTTGGTGGCAAGTACCCCCAACATGACCCATTCCATTAGGTACAAAATGCTCTGTTCCTGGACTTCCCTGCCAGTGATAATTACAGAGGTTGGACTCTGGCACAGTCCAAAATTCAAAGAGGGGCAGTCACATCAACTGCCAGTGAGTCCAGGACAGTGATGCTTGGGGTGGCAGTATATGTGACCCCCCCTTTTGAATTTTGGACTGGGCTGCAGGCTCACATCTGTATTTGCCACTGGCAGGGAAGTCCAGGAACAGAGCATTTTGTACCTAATGAAATTGGCCATGTTGGAGGGTATGTGTAAATCCTTTGCAAAGAACATATAACCCCTGGCAGAGCATGTAAATCAGGGCAGACAGGTTAATCCCTGGCACAGAATGTTAACCCCTGGCAGAGCATGTTAACCCCTGGTAGAGCATGTTAACTTCTTAATATGCAATAAGCATTACGGTGTGTGGCATAACGTGTAATGAGCATTATGGCATGTGGTATAATATGTAATGGGTGTGTGACATGTGTAATAGACAATACAGTGTAAATTTTTGTACGTGTATCCACCTTGGAAGCAATGGCGTAACACCGGGTCCACAGAGTGTGTGGGGATCTCCGTCCGTGGGGGCCCCAGGAAGTTGTTGTACCGGGGCCCAGGATTTCTCTTTTCGGCCCTGCCTGTGGGCCGCAGTGTCCCACGCATGGTAGATTGGGGAGCCTGCAATCCCCACCACTTTGCTCTGCAAAGCAGGTGGTGAACACTGAATAGATGTCATGTACATGCGCAGTGCATCTAACAGTACAAGTAGTATAACCGAGGACTGACAAGCTGCTCAGGGAGTGCTGGGAATGCTTTAAAATTACAAAAAATGGGGGACCAAGGCCGTGCCAACCCACTGGGGGGCAGGAAAGTTAGGTGACATTGTGCCACAGCAATCACAGTGTGTAAAAAAATAACAGTAAATAATATTGTGTGTTTTTTACGGACAGGCAGTGGCACTCTGTTACAATAATTCTCAGTAGGGGCAGTGCCACTGCACTAATAATATAAGCGCTGTGTAGGTTACAGTGTGAAGTTGTTGTCATTTAGTAAATTTATTTTTCAAAATATTACATGTGTTCAGGCCAGGCAGTGGCACCGTGTTACAATAATTCTCAGTAGGTTCCATGCAACCATGTTAATAATATAAGAGCATTGTGAGTCGCAGTGTGTTGTTTTTTGCCAACTGTGTCAATATGAATCACCATCAGTTTGTGGAAGAGCAGGAGCAGTAACCAAGTACTAGTGTTGTGGCTACAAAAAGTCACGATAATACTACAACATCTACTAAAAGTGGTACCGGGGCAGATGAAATTGAAATATTTCATAACGTTGAAAAAGAGGTAGCTTCATCTGTGAAGCTGACAAATTAGTGTCCAAATAAAAGAACACTATGTCTGAAGAACAAACTGTGTTTTCATAAATCCCTTAGGAGAGTCTAGGGTTGTCCACATTAGCTATGTGTGAACCTGACATTTCTCACACTGCACTCATAGAGAAGCCTCCTTCCACCATTTCTATACCCTCTTCAAATGTGCGGATGAGCAGTACAAGTAAATATGATAATGATGAAATAATGAAAATAAAGGACGCTAGTGTGGAAGTGCAAAAGGATGAAGTGGATATTTCAGTACTGTCTAACCTTTTAAGGATATTCATGATGAGGATGTTGATAATGTTGTTTTATAAGTCAGACATCCTGGTCTGTGATAAAAAATAATAATTGTGAAGTCTTTTCATAAAACCAAAAAGTTCTGGTCTGTGATAAAAAGAAAGCCATTTTGATGTCTGGGCATAAAACAATAAAAGCACACTATTGGATGTGGGATTATTTTTTTCAAATCTTATCAATGTTTGTAGGGCATCTGTTCCATTTGTGAGATCAAAGTTAGTAGCGATAGGGACTTTAACCATATAGGCACCTCCGATGTGTTACCATTTGCAGCGAGTTCATAAAATGTATTTTACAAAAATACTGTATGGTAATTTGTACAAAAATATCAAAATAATAATAATAACAAAGTCCAGAATCAACAACCAGCAGTTTGGATCAGACCATTCAATCTCCACTGTAAACACCCTAATCATTGTCTTCTTCATTAATGATCAGTCAGACAATTGGTGTATGTGGGCCCAAACAAACCAAAACTTCAGCAATAAAAGTGGCAGTCCCTGTAGCTGAAGTGCCTGGTTTGTTAAACTGTGCATTTTTCAAATAAACAACAAAAAGGTGTAGGGACCAAGGAGAATCCATCCTGCAACCCAAAACACCATAATTTATCTACTGTAGAGCCAAGATCAAAACACAGGTCAACGGACATCTATAACTATTGCATGTATGATATACACTATTTAAATTGTTTAACGTATAACAAGCATGTCTTGACATTATATATTTGCCATACCAATTAATGTGGTCTTTTTTTATGAGCACAGTTTCTAATAGTCTTTTGCAGTTGATTTAATTTGTTGGATTGTATTAAACAATCTTTTATTGTAACTAACTGCTATTTCCGAATATTTTCTCTTATTACATTGGAAATTGTTTCCTTGGATTTGATGTTTATCTATCTATCTATCTATCTATCTATCTATCTATCTATCTATCTATCTATCTATCTATCTATCTACCTATCTAATAAGTTTTTTTGTTTTAAGGGACTTTTTGTGTGGTACAGCAAAATATTAAACAGGCTATTTGTGCTAATATGTAATTTATTATATATATATTTTTTATAAGTTGTTGAACTTTTAAAAATCATTTGGGTAAAAGGCAGCTTGTAGCAGAAAGAACTGGTCTTTTTTAGAAATGTCTCTCCTCTTAAACCTCAAGGCTGTTCTACTTACTTACTATAAAAGGAGATATTACAGAACTTTAGTAGCCAAAATCATACCATCAGTCATCTGTAAAACGTCCACACTTGGTAAAACATCTCCCTGAGATAAGATTGCCACTATACTCCTTCAGATTTCTGTGATCTCTGGTCTGGCTTGTGAGTTAGTGAACATCCAATAGCCTTCTGTAGGTATGTGTGTGCATGAGCATGCAGATATGCTAAGAATTTCTTTACAGGTATCTGAGATTATGTGTTCTAGTCAACCTTAAGCATCTTTTTCATCTGCATGTCCGTCTATTCACAACTGCACAATTTAGCAATGCACAGGTAAAGCTAGCATGTGATCCTTTTGTAGGACAACTTGCATTGTCATTGTATTAATTATTACAGAGGCAGGCAACAGTTCCTCTACTGGCTTGTATAATAGATACTCAGTGAGTTCTGCCTTTACAAATGATGGCTATTATTTTGGACTATTTCCTTCAATGCATCAATGTTTATAATATTTTTTTGTTTTAATTTAAAAGGATTTATGGAACAACAGAATAACATGTTGTGTAAATGATATTTACACATGGTCGACATGAGTTTTTCACGTTGTTGGTTTTTTTTGAGCCCACATGTGCCGACAGGAATTATTTCATGCCCTACTGCATGGTGGGAGAGTAAAATAGTGTGCCAAGCGCAGGGAGGTACCGTGCCTGAAGCATGGTGAGCGCGACAAGCCATGCGAGGGAACATGGTACACTTTGCCGGTGTCCATGTTGTCTTTGTTCACAATGCTTGGTACTTATGTATTATCTGGGCTCCCATGTTAAATGCACCTTATTTTTTCATACCCCTACTATCCAACTACGCATGGAGTTGATTTTATTTAGTGTGGCGAGCGCAGCGAGCCACTGTGCCCGAAGCGTGGCGAGCGCAGCGAGCCCCGCGAGGGGACGCGGTCTCATAAGAAAAACGGGAGCCCAGATATTACATAAGTACCCAATGCTTTTACGTGACCATGTACATACTGGTGTTAAAAACACCAATATGTCTTTTGCGATCACTGGAGTTTAGGGCCCAGGAGTCCTTCTGCACATGTGCAAAATAATGCGGGCAGCGCTAAGTGTGCTTTAAAGGAACCAAATGGACCTCTGTCAGGGAAAAATGCAAAGAGAACCCCATATTCTCCAACATTCTGTGCAGGATACATATGGGAATTTTCTGAGTTTTGTCTGCATTTTCACATGTAGCACATCTCACTCATTGTCATTAAAAGAGAGATTGTAAAACGAGAAATTGTAAAATGTTCATATATAGGGGTATATTTAATGCCGTTTTGGTGAGCTATGATGGTGAGCAGTGCCTATTGCTTGCCGTCTTAGCCCACCCTCAGTATTCAACCCACCCCCCTGCACTCGTCGTTTCCACTTTACTGTTTCTAAAAAGCGAGGTGGAAACGGCAAGTGCGGCAATCAAAACGGCGAGGCTCGCAGCTGTATGCAGCGGGCTCGTTGCATTAGCGGCAAGCCTCGCAGTCCGGAGGAATTTCCCCGGAACATAGAATAGGGTGATTGGCTGGCGAGGGGGTTTGATGACAAAGATGGCTTGTTTTCGGGGATCCTCGCCAAAAACAAGTCGCCCTCCCCATATAAAAGATTGAGATTGTCAGAAACAGGCCAAAACCTCAAATTTCGTCCCATTTCTGACAAAAGCATGCAGATACCTGTACCTGTTGGAAACAAAATAAAAAAAGTTGAATAGGTTGAATCATGGATTCGACTAAAAAACACCAGTTTCCAACTGTATTTGAAAAGACCCCATAGTAGCTACAAACAATTTTGGGCAGTATTCATGTCAGTGTCTTCTCACTGATGGCTGAATGGGAACTACTGGGACATATGGCCCTTAAGAGAAGAGTCCGACTTTAGGTGTCCGTCGGCATTAGGCATTTTGCATCATGTAGCCCCATCCACCATACAGACCCACGAGTCACAATACTTTCTCACCATTCTGCCCACTTTACTAGGAAGTGGGCAAGATGCAGTAGATCCACTCAGGGCCATCTTAACATATAGACACACTAGGCAGCTGTCCAGGGCCCCAGAATTCTTGGGGCATTTGAGTAGGGGTGAGTGGGGGTCACACTATCATAACAGCCAGAATGGATTCTCCACCTTTTTCCCTGCCTGCAGCCAGACCGTTAATGACTGCCAGCATGCTGATTGGTTGATGGCTGCAGCTATCCACAAATCATAAGCTGTGACAGCCATTACAATTATGGAAGCATGTGGAGAAATGGCACAGGACCACAGGAGGAGTAGGTTATAATGATTTTTTAATTGGTTCCTATGAAATGCAGTGCATTGATTTGCAGAGGGCATTCATTGCTGTTAAAACGGACCTGGATCAACCCATTCTTCTAGAGGAGTCTCCCTCAACTTCCAGGAGAATACGTAAGTATGCCATTGATGTGTAGTAAGAGTTTTGACCTCTTCTGACTTTTGTGTATGTAGTGTACCGCCATTTTCACATGTATCTTTTGCACAATTATAGGGTAGCTGTTAGTCCCATTACTAGTGATGATATCTGCTCCCATGCCCAGAGGGCAGAATATTGGGGACTAGTCATACAGGACTACAGATCGCTGTAGGTATCTGTAATTATGACCCAGAATTATAGTTGTTAATAATTATGCTTTATTTGTTACATAAATGATATTCATATTGTAAATATATACTGTATTTTTGCCAATTTAGTAATATTGGGGCAGATTTATTAAGCTTGGAGAAGAGATAAACTGGAGATAAAGCGGAGAAAAGGTAAAAGGAGATAAAGCACCAGCCAATCAGCTGTGTTTGAAAAAGACAGTTGGGAGTTAATTGGCTGGTGCTTTATCTCCTTTTACCTTTTCTCCGCTTTATCTCCAGTTTATCTCTTTTCCAAGCTTAATAAATCTGCCCCATTGCAAGTTATACCCCTTTTACACCGCCGAAAAATCCGGGTCAGCGGCGGGTCAGACCCTGATCCTCGGCGGTGTAAATGGGGGGTATCCGTGTCCATTTACACGGGTCCTCTACCCAGGTCCTGACCTGGGTAGAACCCGGATGGGACCCGTGTAAATGGCGGTGTAAATGGTCCCGCTGCGGGTCCAGGCACCCGCAGCGGGTCCACAGCGTGCAGCGCTGGGGAAGCTGTCCCCAGGTGCTGTGGGAGGAGGGGGGTCCCTGCGGCTACTGAGGCGAGATGGGGTACCTGTCAGCGGCCAGCCTGACACGGCGCTGCCACTGCTGTATCTCCCCCCGGCGGCCGGTCCTTGCGGCGGATGGACAGTCAGTGTCGGCGGTCCCTCTGGCGCAGGGGAAATAGTACTATTTCCCCTGCGCCAGAGGGACCGCCGACACTGACTGTCCATCCGCCGCAAGGACCGGCCGGCGAGGGGAGATACAGCAGCGGCAGCGCCGGCAATCATAGTGTCAGGCTGACAGGTACCCCCTCTCCCCTCAGCAGCCGCAGGGACCCCCCTCCTCCTCACAGCACCCGGGGACAGCTTCCCCCCTCTACCCCCACAGCACCCGGGGACAGCTTCCCCCCTCTACCCTCACAGCACCCGGGGACAGCTTCCCCCCTCTACCCCCACAGCACCCGGGGACAGCTTCCCCCCTCTACCCTCACAGCACCCGGGGACAGCTTCCCCCCTCTACCCCCACAGCACCCGGGGACAGCTTCCCCCCTCTACCCTCACAGCACCCGGGGACAGCTTCCCCCCTCTACCCCCTCCAAGCTATATAGATAGATCTATATAGATCTATATAGATCTATATATATAGATATATAGATCTATATATATAGATATATATAGATATATCTATATATCTATATAGATATATATATATATATATCTATATATATATATATATATATATATATATATATATATATCTAGATATATATCTAGATATATATATATATATATATATATATATATATATATATCAACAAGGAAAGGCAGGGCTGACCCAGGTTCAGTGTAAATGGTGCAGACCCAGGTCCGACCCAGGTCGAAGTGCTGTGTAAATGCAGTATAAAGCAGGGTCAGACCCTGGAAACTCCAGCGTTCAAAGACCAGGGTCGGACCAGGGTTTTTGGTGTAAAAGGGGTATAATAGTGCTGTATTCAATCTTCAAATTGGACTATGCTATACAGTAGTAGTTGTCAGTATGTATGATTGTTTACTGAAGTCAAAGAAAGTGTAAAACTTACAAGTGGTGGAATAAACCGGTGTTTTGCAGAAATACAATTTGTGGTGTAAAGAATCTAACTGCTTTAGGGCAAACGTAACATTTAAGGTGACAACTGGAGTGAATAGAATCAGGTTTGTAAATAAATGTTTCTCCTTAATCAACTTTTTCACCTGCTCACATTTGTACAAAAAAATTGTAGTCCTTCCAAGAACAATACTGTATATTGTGCGTGTGTGTGTATGTTTGTGTGTGTGTGTGTGTGTATGGGTCTATCACATTGGATACATTCTAGAGAGGACATTTATTATAACTGGCATAAAGATTTTTTTTTTGTATTTTATTATTTGTGAGATTAGATTTTATTTTTTCTAATACTTTTTACAAAATAAATAAAAAAATTGAATTGCATATATACTGTGCGAAGTACATGACTACGAAACACATTGGGGCGGGGCCTGGCATTGAAGTCTGTCCATCTGATGCGTCTGAAGCACCAGCACCCACGAGTGTAACCACTCCAACCTAAAGTATCTCCAAAACACCAGGGCCGGTGCTAGGGTGTCCGGCGCCCTCCTGCAAACCATACATTTTGCGCCCTTGCACATTGCCATTGCAACAAGCTGCAGCCCGATTGTGGGAGTGTATGCAACATGCGATCCTATGGAGGATCTCGGGTGCATGTACATGTATGCATACACCATCTCAGTGCTGTGTCCGCAAAATGTTGCAGGCACTAAAGGTGCCCATACACGCTGTGAGAATCGCATACGTTATGGGCTAGATCACATCGCACGGCATGCATGCAATGTGTGTGCGATCCGAAAGCAGTACAAATGTATGTGCAGCACTCGTGACTGAGGAGGAAAGGAGGGGAGAGAAGGAGGAGGTGGAAGAAGAGGGGAGGAGATAGAGGGGGCGGAGTGTTGATCACTGGCAGCGGCACTGGCACAGCACACTGAGAAGAGGGAAGGAAGGGAAGCCGGCGCTGCTGCCTGTTTGCCATTTGATTGATAGCTGACAGGCGCAGGGAGCAATGGGTAGGGGGCGGATCGGGACATGGCATATCATCCAGGCATTCACAGACAGCGCTACATGCCTCAGCGCAAGTGTCCATGAGAAAGAGGGGGCAGGTCGCAGGAGGAGGACAGTCTGTGCGCGGTGCAGGGAGCTGCTCAGCCTCTCTATACTGCCGCCCACTGTCAGACAGGTGCTGCGGACGGCGTGCAGGAGGCAGTGACAGTGAGGGCTGAGGCAGCTTTAGCAGAGCAGGGAGGGAGACAGCGCCTTTTCAGCATGGCGCCTCCCTGCTTTGCAGGAGCTGCTGAGTGGGTAGCGCCGGCCCTGCGAGACACCATTGTTCACGCTGTTGTCCTGTGGTTGTTGAACCGCCCACTGTGGTACGTTACTATATACCTGTTTTTACCTGGAAAAGTTTTTTTTAAATAAATATTTTTAATACTGCGCTCTTGTTTATCTCTCTAGAATATATATATATATATAAGCATACAACGAGGGAGTCGGCGCTCTTCTAATAATATGACCTTGGCACCGGTGTCCTTCCAGCCAGCACTGGCAGTGATGGCAAAATATAATCCCAGCAGGTGGCACTCGGTTCCCCCAAAAAACAGACTCAGAGGCGTGGGTCACATCAACGTTTCATTTCTATCAAGAAATGTTGTCACGAAATTTCGTCACAAATTCCAGACAAAATTTCTTGATAGAAAGGAAACGTTGATGTGACCCACGCCTCTGAGTCTGTTTTTTGGGGAAACCGAGTGCCACCTGCTGGGATTATATATATATATATATATATATATATATATATATATATATATATATATATATATATATATATATATATATATATATATTTTATTCAGATTCCACTCTAAGCAAATATTTTGATGAAAAATAGCTTTAGACCTTAACTACCCCTCATAAAAAAAACAAAACAAACTAAAACTTTAATCCAGCTCTGGGTTAGGCTGTGTGTGTGTGTGTGTGTGGGGGGGGGGGGTGTCAGTTAGGGTTTGGTTGCGGGAGGGGCAGGTTAAGATTAGGCTGCAACAGGGATAGGTTAGGGGTAGGGATAAGATTCATCTGTTGATCCCTCGTCTGTTGGGATCCCCAGACACCCAGAGGAGCATTATGTGTGTAAGCGGCAATATAGCGGGCATTAAATGTGTAACCAAAACTAGTGGAGGCATCATGTGTGTACGTGGCTCTAGTAGGGGGCATTCTGTGTAAGCAGCACTATGTGTGGCATTATGTGTAAGTGCCACTAAAATGCCTTGTTGGGGCAAATTTTATAATTACACCACTGCGTATATAGCATTACCTAGAAGTGCCGGGATGCCGTGCCACCAAGAAAAGATGCAGAAAGCTGCATCTCTTGCAATGAAATCCCTTGCATTACAGTTAGTACGGCATAAAGTTCAATGGGCATTACAGTGTGTGGCATAATGTGATGAATTGCATAATGTGTAAGGGGCATTAACAGCTTAAAGAGAGGTGGTGGGATTAAATTGCCCTGATGCTGCCCCCCACCCCCATTAGTTGGAGGCCTTGACAGTACCAGGCTTTTCGGCACCCCCTGTAAACTAAATCTGTGTCGTACCCCCCCCCCAGTATTATATAAACAGACAGTGGTCTCACAAGGAAGGGATGTAATAGTACATCCAATTCATATTCTGCCATACAATGGCACAATCATATTTATATTATGAATCAGGGGCATGATCTGTATTTTTAGTTCCACAGTCGGGGAAACGCATTGAGGAGACAGAGAGCAAACTATATTGGTCACGCTGATGCACAGGACCCCGAGGGGATCTTTGATAAGGTTGCGATATCGGAGTGCACCAGTAGCCGGGAACACTCAAGGAAGCCTTGGGGCTCTCTGCTCAATGGAGAACCAATCTAATTGCAAAGAACAACTAAGTTATTCCTTGGTACTATACTGATGTGATACATGCATAGACTTTTATCTTGGCATGGACATGTATACTAACAACTATTTCTACTGATTAACAAAGTTGCAGTCGTCTAAAAACAAACAAATTACCAATTGCATGAATAGAGATACTAACAACTGGCATTTAACCTAAAGGGATACTTTATGCAATTAAATGGAGGACAACAATAAAATGAATATGTATTTACATGGACAAGCCTATTTACACTGAATAGGATGTATTACAATGGGATGTTTTAATGTAATGCATGTTTCTTAATTAATATTGGCCAATATTGTGTTTGCTTGGTGAATTTTAAATAAACAGTAAAAAATATTATTCCAAACATCGCTGGTTCATTCCACGGGGGAAATGTACTAAGACGGGAGTGCTATTTCATATGGGATGTTGCTGTGGGCAACCAATCAGAATCTAATTCTTATTTCTTTAGCAACTTCTAGAAGATAATAGATAGTATCTGATTGGTTGTCCATAGCAACATCCCATCTGCAATAGAACTTCCACCTCAGTAAATTTCCATATATATATATATATATATATATATATATATTTATATATTAGTGGTGGGCAACGATTAAAATTTTTAATCGCGATTAATCTCAGTACATTTTTGCGATTAATTGCGATTAATCGCATTTATATGCAAAAATTCAAGAACGTATTCAAAAAGTAGTGTATTGCGCACTTTTATTAAGAACTGCTATAGGAACAACAGTGCAATAACATTTGGCTTGCAAACACTTAGTAAAATGTGCTTTTTCACAGCAGTATTTACTCATACTGTAGCATTTAAAAGAAATGAATAAAATAAATTAAAATAATTCTAATATTTCCTCCCAACATGACCCATGCCTGGAGGGACAAACTACTCTACTCCTGGACTTTCCTCTTAATTTATGATTGCCATTACCTGTTTTGAACAGGTTAGAACTAGTTCACTCTCTCTGACAAAATCCTTCTTAGATGGACAATACCATGTGCACTGCAGGGGGGCAGATGTAAAATGTGCAGTGCACATGGTTTTGTCCATCTAAGAAGGAATTTGTCAGAAAGAGTGAACTAGAATAAGGCCCTAAGACAGGTGCTTCACCACAGATGATAATAATCATAAATTAAGAGGAAAGCCCAGGAATCAGTGGCGTAACTTGGGCTCCGCAGCCCAAGCGATGGCGGGGGGGAGCTGGTGCTTCTGGGGCGCAGGGTCACGGAGCTGGAGTGAGCTAAAGCATCCTTGTGTGACCTAAACAAGCCGCCCCGTCACCATGGCCGCAGCTTCTCCTACTGTGCGTGCTGTAAAGAGAGCGGCGCGCAGGAGCTGATTGGGACGCCGGGTCCCCTCTCAGCGAACGTTTTCCTCCCAAGCCATGGACACATACACACACAGCACCGCGGCTGCAGAAACCCATTCATCCCGGCGCCGCATAGATGTACTGTCACTATGCCTCCCCCAGCTGCCGGCATCCAGCGCAGTGCACGCACACGGAAGTCATCTCCCCTGCGCCACAGAAGTGATTAAGTGGAAGTGTGGTGTGTGTGTCGCATAAGGGGACAGAGCTTACCCGCCTACCCTCTTGCAGCGCCCGGTCAAGAATGAATTGCCACGTGAATCAAGGGTGCCTGCATGTACAGCATGGGACCGTAACCTTTTCCTGACAGGGGCTCTGTAAGTTAACTTACCCTCACTTCTAGCAGCCTAACCCTAAACCTCCCCAGCCCACAGCCTGACCAACATGCATTACCCTCCCCACCCTCCCAGCAGCACAGGTACCTGTGTGTTGTTTTAACAAAAATGTGTGTGTGTGGGGGGGGGGGGGGGGCGCCAGTTTTTTTGGGCAGGGGGGAGCAAAGTTTCTAGTTACGCCACTGCCAGGAATAGAGCATTCTGCCCCTAGAGGAAAGGGTCATGTTGGTAGGTATGCTTTAACATCCACATTAGCATGTTATATTTCTTTAGCATTAATGTAAAATAAATGGTAAATTTTAAATATAAAACCAAAGCTATTTGCTAGCTTTTTAGAGAAACGTTACCCTCAGAGTCTAAAGTCCACAATCATAACACAGCAGTATAAACAGTGTATGGGGCAGATGTATTAAGTCTGGAGAAGGGGATAAAGCATACCTCCCAACATGCCCCTCTCCAGGAGAAACAGAATGCTCTATTCGTGGACTTTCCTCTTGATTAATGATTGCCATCATCTGTTGTGGAACACCTTTCTTATCCATTATTAACCTGTTGAAAACAGGTGATGGCAATCATAAAATAAGAGGGAAGTCCAGAAACAGAGCATTCTATCCCTTCTGGAATGGGTCATGTTGGGAGGTATGGATAAAGCAGTGATAAGTGCAAGGTGATAATGCACCGGTCAATAATTATGGATTTGACAGGAGCTGACTGTCTGGTGCCTTATTACCCTGCACTTATCACTGCTTTATCACTTCTTTATCCCTTCTTCAGACTTAGTACATCTGCTCCTATGTACAGTAGCAAGTGTCCCTGTTAGAGTGAAGTGGTCGAGCACACCAAAAAAGAATACACAGATGGGATTTACTGTCCATTCCTCCAACTAGAGTAAGTACCTAAAAGATATCTGTCGAATCTATCTGTTGGGAACAAATATTTGTAAGGTATGAGAGCAAAGAACAATCATCAATCAACTATTTGCTCCCAAACATTGGAAAACAGACAAAAACAATTGTTTCGAGAAATTTGTTATATCAATACAACAGATGTAATGAATGATGAATGACCACTGTCTGTTTTCCAGTGTTTGGGAGGACAAGGTTGATTGTTATATGCCCTCATACATTACCAGATTTTATTCCCACCAGACAGATTGGACAGATATCTTTTAGGTGTGTAACCTATTTAGCCCTCAGCACCAAGCCAGTTGCTAAGACACACCAGGTTATTTACATTTTCAGATGATAAACAAACTCTCTTCTTCTGCACAATATGACCAGCAAGAGAAAACAACCTTTCACAGGGTACTGATTTTGCAGGTGTGGCCAAGTACTTCTGTGCAATAGAGGCCAGCCTGCTGTGTGAGCCTGCATGCTTGGACCACCAACTCTAACGGACAGGACTCTGTACTGATGGTGGGCTCCGCTCTGTATCGACGCACACTGTTCTCAACTGAATCTTCCTCTTGTTCAGAATCAGACTCTGATGAAGCAGCCAATAGGGTTAACTTTTTTATTTGGTGGCTCTGTTGTTGCTTCCACCAGTTTCTCTGCAGCAAACCTCTGTTCCTTGAGTAAGTTGGTGACTTAGGCCCACACCTCACCCCTCTCAGGTCTGGGTATACACTTGAGGTCTTTGAATCTTGGATCCAATGCACTAGCAATCTTCAGATATGCAAGATTGGCATTTCCCTTGCGTGTCTCCAGGTCTGTTATGAATGTAGACTTAAATTTGACCACGTAGGCAGGGTCATCATCTGAGCTCGCCATGACCCGAGAGAGATGGCAAAAAGCAGGTAGAACCACAGAGCACGAAACATACTTTTCCCCTCCCAGAAGTTCCGTCACATACCTGCAACAGTAAAACAAAAATTCAAACCCATTTTGTTGGGTATGGGAGAACGGCACTGACAATTCTCGTGGATACCAATAGTGGCATCCCAGTACTCAGACAGTCCCCAGTAAATATACTAAACCGTCCTACCCTTAACCCTCCCTACAGGATCTTCACCAATGGTATACCGAGAGCCAGCATCGTAACTACATCCCATTCATGCTACATCTTTTACAGACAGTACAGTGAGAAAATTAAATATATGATGTATGTAAAATATACCTGCAGGGCTCCAGCAGCGTTTCCAACCTCTGCAGTTGTTGTAACGCTGTCGCTTTTGTAGTCCTCTCCTTTTCATACAAGTCATGTATTCTTCTTGTGATGGTGCGTCTTGAGGGAGGCTTATATGTGCTGTCATTCGTTGCGATCCTAAGAATGTTCTTGAGACCGACATCTTCCACAATACTAATCGGCCTGCAGCTTGTAGCTATCCACTTCGCTAGGTTATTTGTTAGCTTTTCTTGCTTTTGTTTATCTATACTTCTCCCATATGTTGTATCCAACGTAGTCTGCCGAAGCCTCACTGCACTGTTTGTTTCGTTGGGTGATTTTCTGGAATCAACGCTGTGTATTGCATTTAAATGATACTTTAAACTCAAAGTACTCCGGTGATAAGACAATTCAACGTTGCAGTGTTTACAAACAACTTTGGTTTTATCAACTCTGCCGTCTGGAAGAGATTTAAAATGAAAGTGTCCATGTAATATTTCTGTTCCTTTCTCCATTTAGTCATTTCTGTGAGGGGGGACAGAAAAAGTGAGATAAGACCACTGTATCATATAGAAAAAAAAGTAGACTTTACACCCCAGTTTTGCTGTGCCATTAATAATGATTACTGTCTTGTGAGCAGGGCCCTCCTAATGTTTAACTGTCTGTAAATACCCAGTTTGTTCTATCACTATCTTCATTGTAAAGCACAAAGGAATATGCTGTGCTATATAATATAAACTGTTAATAAATAAAGGGCTTTTAGTAAGCTGCCGCAGGCTACAACTGTCTTTACCCCCTTTCCATACACTAACCTCAGATGATAAAAAGGGACATAAGAGCACTGTTACTGTATCATATAGAAAAAAAAAGTAGACTTTATACCCCAGTTTTCCAGTGACACTGATTAATGATTAATATCTTGCGAGCAGGGCCTTCCTAACGTTTGACTGTCTGAAAATACTAAGTTTGTTCTATCACTATCTTCATTGTAAAGCACAATGGAATATGCTGTGCTATATAATGAACTGTTAATAAATTAAGGGCCCATCTGTAAGCTGCCGCAGGCTACAACTTTAATTACCCCCTTTCCATACCTCAACCTCTGACGATCTCTTGTAGTCTTGCACGATGCTTCCATTGCTGCTGGTCAGTAGTTGGGGAATTGCGCGTCTTGCCGGACAGCCTGCGGTGATGTCACTCTGTCCGTTCTTTAGTACTGCCACTTTATCATTCTACCCAAGTTTGCTGGAATGTTAAGGTAGGGATTGAACACTGACATGCAAACTTATAGACCTGTTTAGAATTGTGTACTCACCCCATCCCCTGTGAAATACAGTACCCACCCTATTACCCCAGCCCTTGTGGCTTGTACCCCTCTGTTATGGGGCTGCAGTAGCATCCTCCCCTGATGTACCCCTCTGGTATGGCATCCACCCCTCTGTTATGGGGTTGCAGTAGCATCCTCCCCTGATGTACCCCTCTGGTATGGCATTAACCCCTCTGTTATGCGGCTGCAGTAACATCCTCCCCTGATGTACCCCTCTGGTATGGCATCCACCCCTCTGTTATGGGGCTGCAGTAACATCCTCCCCTGATGTACCCCTCTGGTATGGCATCCACCCCTCTGTTATGGGGCTGCAGTAACATCCTCCCCTGATGTACCCCTCTGGTATGGCATCCACCCCTCTGTTATGGGGTTGCAGTAGCATCCTCCCCTGATGTACCCCTCTGGTATGGCATCCACCCCTCTGTTATGGGGCTGCAGTAACATCCTCCCCTGATGTACCCCTCTGGTATGGCATCCACCCCTCTGTTATGGGGCTGCAGTAACATCCTCCCCTGATGTACCCCTCTGGTATGGCATCCACCACTCTGTTATGGGGCTGCAGTAGCATCCTCCCCTCATGTACCCCTCTGGTATGGCATCCTCCCCTCATGTTACCCCTCTGGTATGGGCCTGCAATGACATCCTCCCCTCATGTAGACTACACAGTGTCCTTGCTCACATTCATAATGACCCCCTTTATACTAGTCATGTAATTACAGCCTTCTCTTGAGGCAAACTCACGGTGGTATGATGATGTAGCCCTTTTGGATATTCAGCGTCTTTCCTTATGCACCTGGGGATCTTCTCCCTCCTCCTATCTGGCAGCCCCTTTGCTGTTACATGCACGTGGACCTCTGCACCGGTATCCTGGCGTCTTCTAAGTGCGGCAGCACATGCAAGGGGATGTCAGCAGTGGTATCCTGGCGTCTTCTAAATGCTGCAGCACACTCGCCGGGACCACGGCAGACACGTCCTGGCGTCCTCTAAGTGCCGATGCGGACCTCGGCTGCTGTGTCTTGGCGCGAAAATCTGGCGTCCTCCTAGTGACGATGCGCACGCGCGGACCTCGGCTGCTGTTTCGGCGTGAAAATGCGCTGTTCTTCCGGCTTCCGGGTCTGAGATCAGCCGGATCACGTGACGTACGAGTTAACGCGTTAATGAAATTATCGGCGTTAACATATTTTTGCGTTAACGCGATAATAACGTGTTAATCTGCCCACCACTAATATATATATATATATATATATATATATATATATATATATATATATATATATATATATTGAGTAATTAGAGGCTGGCACACCATTGCAAAAATAGAAAAATATTTTTATAGTGAAAAACTGAAGAAGGTATCCAACAACTTGCAGTGGAGCTTTACAGAATATAAGTAATACTTATCAGCCATTAGAAAGCATCAGAGAAAACGAATCCGCTGACTTACAGTGGATTCATTTTCTCTGATGCTTTCTAATGGCTGATAAGTATTGCTTATATTCTGTAAAGCTCCACTGCAAGTTGTTGGATACCTTATTCAGTTTTTCACTATAAAAATATTTTTCTATTTTTGCAATGGTGTGCCAGCCTCTAATTAGTCAATATAACATTCATTAAATGGACTGTGCACCTGCCTTTTAAAAAGACCTCAGAAGTGTGCGGATTGCTAACATTAAGATATATATATATATATATATATGCAAGTCTTGTGGTCCCCGGCACTCCCAATGCCCCTGCTGGAGGGGTTTCCTGCCCCGTTGCCTTCCCGGAGAAGGGGATGCCTCCTAATCAATACAGGTGAAATGACGGGCGGCACTCGGAGTCTTTATAAACGTGAAACAGTGAAGGTATTTATTCTACGTTTCGGAGCTCGTGGCTCCTTCGTCAGGATAACACACCAAGTGTACAGCAAAGTGAATTTAAACATAACTTACCGGCATGTCTCCTCCCCGCCGCGCTCCCGCACGTCCTCCGTCGCCGGAACTCTCCTGTGACCGCTTCCGTCTTCCTCACTGGCTTCCGGCGGGTACTGGAGGTCCCTGGCGTCATTGGTCGTTATGGCAACGCGGCGTCGTCAGAGGCTGCACTACAGAAAAAAACATATAGTACAAATATTGTTTAAAACACGTGTAAATTCATTGCAAACTTGCATCTGCAATGTAAGTGCTCTATACAGACACATATTGCGTGATACATTCTTAAAAAACGAAAGTGACCAACATCATAAGACCATGTATGCATACATGGATGTATTAGTGTGCTAATTAAAGAACGCTGTTAACATACATAAAACAAAGTACCCCTTAGGGCACCATGATTAAAAAGGAGCACCATCACCCTGTTTCTGCAGGGGAGTATAAGCTCCTGTGGGCGCTTCTACCTGTATCGACAGCGTCGACAGCATCTGTGTCGACCATTTGCAGCTGGTGACAAAACTTTGTCATATTGTTAATATATTTGCAACTGCTAGTATTAGGAATTCTTTTAGTGATGTTTAATACATCAATCTAATGGATTACTCTGCTAATGGTGTGTATTTAGACAAAATGAATGAGCCCTAGTGAATCATTGAGTCCTCGTGGATGGATGGTACTTAGTTTGTAAATCCATCTGGACTCTAGTTGCAAAAGTTTTTTTGCCCTATTGCCTCCTCTCATGCTTTCTGGTACATGATCTATGATCTTGTACTGAAGTGTGGCCATGCTGTGTTTTTTTATCGCAAAATGGCGTGCCACTGGTTGTTCACTTGACCCTGTGCTCAGGGCTGCTCTGATAGCTGTTCTATGTTGTGCCATGCGGGTCTTGAATTGACATTCCGTCTTACCGACGTAGTACAACCCGCATGGACAGATGATTACATAAACAACGAATTTAGTGGAACAAGTGAGGGGCCATTTGATGGGGTACCTTTTGCCAGAATGGGGGTGTAGAATGGAATCCCCTGCTGTGAGATAGTTACACGTAACACAACCTAGGCATCTGAAACACCCATTCTTTCTACGTAGAAAGTGTTGAGTGGTGTTTTTCTTGAAATGGGTGAGATCAGTTTTGACTAGTAGGTCCTTTAAATTGGCACTGCGCCTATAACTTGGCATAAGCCTGGTGTTATTAAGGGGGAGTTCCGTGTCTGTGGAGATAATTGGCCACAAGTTTTTAGCCATTTTAGCTGCCTCCCTGCTCCCTGTGTGGTATTCTTGTACCCAGGGGCAGACCTTCTTTTTCTCGGTGGTCTTCTGGGGGAATAATAATTCATTCCTGGACTTCGCTAATGCTTTGCCTTTGGCTACTTTTAGCTCTTTGGGGGGATACCCTCTCTGGAGGAATTTGGTGGTCATTTTGTCTAGTTGTCTTTGAGTTTCTATTGGGTCACTTGTGGCCCTACATACCCTGATGAACTGTGAGTATGGTAGACCTTTGGTGGTGGCCAGGGGGTGAAAGCTATCGTGGCTTAAAATGGTGTTTCTGTCCGTGGGTTTGCTATATAGTTTCGTGGAGATCTTCCTGGACTTTAAGCTGATCTGTAAATCTAGAAAACAGATGGTTTCTGTGCTGGTGTACATTGTTAATTTTATAGGACTTGATGAATCATTCTGGACCTTGATGACCTCTTCTAGTGCCTCTAGGCTCCCTGTCCAAAACAGTATGAGGTCATCAATGTACCTATAATATAACAAAATATGGGGTGTGGCCACCACATTGGACAGCCACACATCTCCCTCCACCTCCCACATAAACGCGTTAGCAAATGACGGAGCCACGGCAGACCCCATTGCACATCCTATCGCTTGACGATAAAATTTCCCCAGAAAAAGAAAATAATTATGCGACATAACAAATTCCAACAGACACATAAAGAAATCAACTTGTGGGCCCAAGTATCTTGCATTGCCTGTAATGAGCCTGCGTACGGCCTGTAGGCCTGCCCCATGCGGGATGCAGGTATACAGGCTCGTAACGTCAATGGTTGCCATGGTGGTGTCCTCTGGTACTACCCCCAACTGATCCAATTTTTGTAATAGGGCACCAGAGTCCCTGAGGTACGTTGGTAGGCCCTGTATACACGGTTGCAGATATGCATCAAGGTATATCGCTATGTTTTCACATAGCGAGTCCCTTGCAGACACGATGGGGCGTCCCGGTGGATGTGAACTATCCTTGTGGATTTTTGGAATGCTATAGAATATGGGGACAACTGGATGCTCATTATATAATTTATTGGACACTTGTTGTGAAATAATTTGTCCCTTTGTTGCCTCATCTAGGATCAGTTTTAATTCCCGTTGATATTGCACTGTGGGATCCTTCTGTAGCTGGACATATGTGTCTAAGTCCCCCAAAAGTCTATTGCATTCTTTGATATATTCTTCCGTGTCCTGTACCACGATGGAGCCACCCTTGTCCGCCCCTCGGATAATTATATCCTGTCTGTTACTGAGCGATTTCAGGGCCATCTGTTGTTCTCTGTTTAGATTACAATGTCTGTGGACTGTAGGACATAATCCCTCCTTTTCAACCATCCTATTAAATGTTTTAATGGCTGCATTATGCGATTGAGGGTCAAACCTGGATCTTGGTCCAAGTTTTTGTACAGATGGTGGTAGTGGCGGGGCTGTAGGGGGTTGTGGGTGTTTGTGGAAATGTTCCTTGATCTTTAGCGTACGATTGAACTTAAACATGTCCACTTTCCACGTGAAGTCGTCTCGATGGTGGGTGGGCACAAATGTGAGGCCTTTATTTAAAACTTGTCTCTCAGCCTCCGAAAGCGGTGTAGAAGACAAGTTGAAAATGGCTTCTTCCTTACTCGCTTTTATTTGTTGGCCCTTCTCCCTCCACGCTTGCCCCCCTCGCCTTGTGCGCCTCTTCCTCTGCCTCTCGCGACCGGACCCCTTCGGGTACTGACCCCTAAAGGGACACCTGCTGTCGTTGTTGATGTGCCTTGCCCCGGGTCCTCCGTTTCGCTGGCTGAGGTGCTGGAGTATTGATGTGTACCTTGTGGTTGACGCTGGCGGCGGTAAACTGGGGTAAATTGCCTTCTCTTGCCCCCCTGTGGGGTATTGAGCCAGGTGTAGACTCTATGCTGGGCATAGTCTTGTTGGACTTTTACCAGCTTTTCCCTCTTATATTTCAAGAGTTCAATCTTGTATTGCTCCACCTGTGTCTGCAGCTTAGATATGAGGTCCTGTGTCTTATCAGCTTTTATCTGCGGTAAATGCTCCATCTCAAATTTGGAGATTTTTTCTTTGGTGGCAGTATGCTCCTTAGTGGCCTCCTCCACCACCAACAAAATCAAGTCCATGGAGCATTTATTAAGGACCGCAATCCAGCGTTTGCAGAATTCCATGCTGTACCGTCCTATAGTGGGTGTATTATGCACCCTGAATCCTCTAGGTATTTGTTTCGCCCTGAAATAGTCAGACAGGGTCCTCCCGTGGTACAAAAAGTCTAGTTCACGCTTTCTGAGGCGAAGCAGCTCCCCAGCATAGAGTCTACACCTGGCTCAATACCCCACAGGGGGGCAAGAGAAGGCAATTTACCCCAGTTTACCGCCGCCAGCGTCAACCACAAGGTACACATCAATACTCCAGCACCTCAGCCAGCGAAACGGAGGACCCGGGGCAAGGCACATCAACAACGACAGCAGGTGTCCCTTTAGGGGTCAGTACCCGAAGGGGTCCGGTCGCGAGAGGCAGAGGAAGAGGCGCACAAGGCGAGGGGGGCAAGCGTGGAGGGAGAAGGGCCAACAAATAAAAGCGAGTAAGGAAGAAGCCATTTTCAACTTGTCTTCTACACCGCTTTCGGAGGCTGAGAGACAAGTTTTAAATAAAGGCCTCACATTTGTGCCCACCCACCATCGAGACGACTTCACGTGGAAAGTGGACATGTTTAAGTTTAATCGTACGCTAAAGATCAAGGAACATTTCCACAAACACCCACAACCCCCTACAGCCCCGCCACTACCACCATCTGTACAAAAACTTGGACCAAGATCCAGGTTTGACCCTCAATCGCATAATGCAGCCATTAAAACATTTAATAGGATGGTTGAAAAGGAGGGATTATGTCCTACAGTCCACAGACATTGTAATCTAAACAGAGAACAACAGATGGCCCTGAAATCGCTCAGTAACAGACAGGATATAATTATCCGAGGGGCGGACAAGGGCGGCTCCATCGTGGTACAGGACACGGAAGAATATATCAAAGAATGCAATAGACTTTTGGGGGACTTAGACACATATGTCCAGCTACAGAAGGATCCCACAGTGCAATATCAACGGGAATTAAAACTGATCCTAGATGAGGCAACAAAGGGACAAATTATTTCACAACAAGTGTCCAATAAATTATATAATGAGCATCCAGTTGTCCCCATATTCTATAGCATTCCAAAAATCCACAAGGATAGTTCACATCCACCGGGACGCCCCATCGTGTCTGCAAGGGACTCGCTATGTGAAAACATAGCGATATACCTTGATGCATATCTGCAACCGTGTATACAGGGCCTACCAACGTACCTCAGGGACTCTGGTGCCCTATTACAAAAATTGGATCAGTTGGGGGTAGTACCAGAGGACACCACCATGGCAACCATTGACGTTACGAGCCTGTATACCTGCATCCCGCATGGGGCAGGCCTACAGGCCGTACGCAGGCTCATTACAGGCAATGCAAGATACTTGGGCCCACAAGTTGATTTCTTTATGTGTCTGTTGGAATTTGTTATGTCGCATAATTATTTTCTTTTTCTGGGGAAATTTTATCGTCAAGCGATAGGATGTGCAATGGGGTCTGCCGTGGCTCCGTCATTTGCTAACGCGTTTATGTGGGAGGTGGAGGGAGATGTGTGGCTGTCCAATGTGGTGGCCACACCCCATATTTTGTTATATTATAGGTACATTGATGACCTCATACTGTTTTGGACAGGGAGCCTAGAGGCACTAGAAGAGGTCATCAAGGTCCAGAATGATTCATCAAGTCCTATAAAATTAACAATGTACACCAGCACAGAAACCATCTGTTTTCTAGATTTACAGATCAGCTTAAAGTCCAGGAAGATCTCCACGAAACTATATAGCAAACCCACGGACAGAAACACCATTTTAAGCCACGATAGCTTTCACCCCCTGGCCACCACCAAAGGTCTACCATACTCACAGTTCATCAGGGTATGTAGGGCCACAAGTGACCCAATAGAAACTCAAAGACAACTAGACAAAATGACCACCAAATTCCTCCAGAGAGGGTATCCCCCCAAAGAGCTAAAAGTAGCCAAAGGCAAAGCATTAGCGAAGTCCAGGAATGAATTATTATTCCCCCAGAAGACCACCGAGAAAAAGAAGGTCTGCCCCTGGGTACAAGAATACCACACAGGGAGCAGGGAGGCAGCTAAAATGGCTAAAAACTTGTGGCCAATTATCTCCACAGACACGGAACTCCCCCTTAATAACACCAGGCTTATGCCAAGTTATAGGCGCAGTGCCAATTTAAAGGACCTACTAGTCAAAACTGATCTCACCCATTTCAAGAAAAACACCACTCAACACTTTCTACGTAGAAAGAATGGGTGTTTCAGATGCCTAGGTTGTGTTACGTGTAACTATCTCACAGCAGGGGATTCCATTCTACACCCCCATTCTGGCAAAAGGTACCCCATCAAATGGCCCCTCACTTGTTCCACTAAATTCGTTGTTTATGTAATCATCTGTCCATGCGGGTTGTACTACGTCGGTAAGACGGAATGTCAATTCAAGACCCGCATGGCACAACATAGAACAGCTATCAGAGCAGCCCTGAGCACAGGGTCAAGTGAACAACCAGTGGCACGCCATTTTGCGATAAAAAAACACAGCATGGCCACACTTCAATACAAGATCATAGATCATGTACCAGAAAGCATGAGAGGAGGCAATAGGGCAAAAAAACTTTTGCAACTAGAGTCCAGATGGATTTACAAACTAAGTACCATCCATCCACGAGGACTCAATGATTCACTAGGGCTCATTCATTTTGTCTAAATACACACCATTAGCAGAGTAATCCATTAGATTGATGTATTAAACATCACTAAAAGAATTCCTAATACTAGCAGTTGCAAATATATTAACAATATGACAAAGTTTTGTCACCAGCTGCAAATGGTCGACACAGATGCTGTCGACGCTGTCGATACAGGTAGAAGCGCCCACAGGAGCTTATACTCCCCTGCAGAAACAGGGTGATGGTGCTCCTTTTTAATCATGGTGCCCTAAGGGGTACTTTGTTTTATGTATGTTAACAGCGTTCTTTAATTAGCACACTAATACATCCATGTATGCATACATGGTCTTATGATGTTGGTCACTTTCGTTTTTTAAGAATGTATCACGCAGTATGTGTCTGTATAGAGCACTTACATTGCAGATGCAAGTTTGCAATGAATTTACACGTGTTTTAAACAATATTTGTACTATATGTTTTTTTCTGTAGTGCAGCCTCTGACGACGCCGCGTTGCCATAACGACCAATGACGCCAGGGACCTCCAGTACCCGCCGGAAGCCAGTGAGGAAGACGGAAGCGGTCACAGGAGAGTTCCGGCGACGGAGGACGTGCGGGAGCGCGGCGGGGAGGAGACATGCCGGTAAGTTATGTTTAAATTCACTTTGCTGTACACTTGGTGTGTTATCCTGACGAAGGAGCCACGAGCTCCGAAACGTAGAATAAATACCTTCACTGTTTCACGTTTATAAAGACTCCGAGTGCCGCCCGTCATTTCACCTGTATATATATATATATATATATATATATATATATATATATTAGAGATGAGCGGGACCGGATCCCCGAGATCCGACAGATCCGAATATCGGGGATCCGGGCCAGATCCGAGCCGGCTCGGGAGTTCCCGCCTGAATTCCGGACCAATAACGAGGCCGAACGTCATCATCGCGGATTCTCGCGGGATCTTATAAAAGACGCACGCGCGCCCCGCCATCTTCACTCCAATCTTGGAGAGGGAAGAGGGTGGTTGGGAAGCTCCGTGTGCTCCGTGCTGTGCTCTGTGCCATGTGCTCCGTGACCTGACCTGTGCCCTCACTGCCCTGTGCTGTGCTCCGTGCCATGTGCTCCGTGCTGCCCTGTGCTGTGCTCCGTGACCTGCCCTGTGCCCTCACTGCCCTGTGTTGTAGACTTGAGAGTCAGTGACTGTTTATAGGCCTGAGCTCTGTAGTGTGATTTACCTAACTAGGTGCTGCAGTGCTCACATGCAGGGGCTGCAGTGTCCACTGTCCAGGGGCTGTCCTGTGGCCCGTGCCCTGTTGTGATTTATTTAGCCCTAAGCCCTGTGTTGTGATTTATTTAGCCCTGAACCCTGTGTTTTTTGTGATTTAACTAACTAACTCAGTGCTGCAGTGCTCACACGCAGGGGCTGCAGTGCTACTGAGTAGTACACTGTGTACAGGGGCTGCAGTAATACGGAATGGGATCATTCGTCAGACTGCATTTAGGTCTACAGTCATTAGGTCTACCCCACTAGGTCGACTGGCAGGAAGGTCGACCTGACTTAAGGTCGACATGGGCCAAGGTCGACATGACTTAAGGTCGAATTTGCATAAAGGTCGACATGAGGAAGGTCGACTGGTCGTCATGGACACAGTTGGCAATGAGAATCGGACCCTCGCATCGCTCGCTTCGCTCGCAATGCTTCGGGCACGGTGCCTCGCTGCGCTCGGCACACTATTTTATTCTCCCACCACGCCCTAGTGGATGGTAGGGCATGAAATACCGCCTGTCGGCACATGTCGGCTCAAAAAACAGTGAAAAACCCATGTCGACCTTATGACCAGTCGACCTTCCTCATGTCGACCTTTATGCAAATTCGACCTTAAGTCATGTCGACCTTGGCCCATGTCGACCTTAAGTCAGGTCGACCTTCCTGCCAGTCGACCTAGTGGGGTAGACCTAATGACTGTAGACCTAAGTTCATTCTAATAGATGACCGCATCCCAGTAATACAAGGGGCTGTGTCCAGTGTGACGGCCTATATCTTATCCATTGTCCAGTGTCACGAGTCACTCACGACATATATCCTGTGTCCTGTCCTGTGTGACGACTGACGACATATCCTGTGTCCAGTGTGACGACATATATCCTGTGTTCAGTGTGACGACATATATCCTGTGTCCAGCGTGACATATATCCATTGTCCAGTGTGACGACATATATCCTGTGTCCACTGTGACGACATATATCCAGTGTCCAGTGTGACGACATATATCCTGTGTCCAGTGTGACAACATATATCCTGTGTCCTGTGTGACGACATATATCTTGTGTCCAGTGTGACGACATATATCCTGTGTCCTGTGTGACGACATATATCCTGTGTCCACTGTGACGACATATATCCATTGTCCAGTGTGACGACATATATCCTGTGTCCTGTGTGACGACATATATCCAGTGTCCAGTGTCACAAGTCACAACATATATCCTGTGTCCAGTGTGACATGTAATGTGTGCCGGCATATATCCTGTGTCCAGCGTTACATATATCCATTGTCCAGTGTGACGACATATATCCATTGTCCAGTGTGACGACATATATCCATTGTCCAGTGTGACGACATATATCCTGTGTCCTGTGTGACGACATATATCCTGTGTCCAGTGTGACGACATATATCCTGTGTCCTGTGTGACGACATATATCCTGTGTCCACTGTGACGACATATATCCTGTGTCCACTGTGAGGACATATATCCTGTGTCCTGTGTGAAGACATATATCCTGTGTCCAGTGTGACGACATATATCCTGTGTCCAGTGTGACGAAATATATCCTGTGTCCAGTGTGACGACATATATCCTGTGTCCAGTGTGACGACATATATCCAGTTTCCAGTGTGACGACATATATCCTGTGTCCAGTGTGACGACATATATCCTGTGTCCAGTGTGACGACATATATCCTGTGTCCAGTGTGACGACATATATCCAGTCTCCAGTGTGACGACATATATCCTGTGTCCAGTGTGACGGACATATATCCTGTGTCCAGTGTGACGACATATATCCTGTTTCCAGTGTGACGACATATATCCTGTGTCCAGTGTGACGACATATATCCAGTGGCCAGTGTGACGACATATATCCAGTGTCCAGTGTCACAAGTCACAACATATATCCTGTGTCCAGTGTGACATGTAATGTGTCCTGGCATATATCCTGTGTCCAGCGTGACATATATCCATTGTCCAGTGTGACGACATATATCCATTGTCCAGTGTGACGACATATATCCATTGTCCAGTGTGACGACATATATCCTGTGTCCTGTGTGACGACATATATCCTGTGTCCAGTGTGACGACATATATCCTGTGTCCTGTGTGACGACATATATCCTGTGTCCACTGTGACGACATATATCCTGTGTCCAGTGTGACGACATATATCCTGTGTCCTGTGTGACGACATATATCCTGTGTCCAGTGTGACGACATATATCCTGTGTCCAGTGTGACGACATATATCCTGTGTCCAGTGTGACGACATATATCCAGTGTCCACTGTGACGACATATATCCTGTGTCCAGTGTGACGACATATATCCTGTGTCCAGTGTGACGACATATATCCTGTGTCCAGTGTGACGACATATATCCTGTGTACTGTGTGACGACATATATCCTGTGTCCAGTGTGACGACATATATCCTGTGTCCAGTGTGACGACATATATCCTGTGTCCAGTGTGACGACATATATCCAGTGTCCACTGTGACGACATATATCCTGTGTCCAGTGTGACGACATATATCCTGTGTCCAGTGTGACGACATATATCCTGTGTCCAGTGTGACGACAAATATCCTGTGTCCAGTGTGACGACATATATCCTGTGTCCAGCGTGACATATATCCTGTGTCCAGTGTGATGACATATATCCTGTGTCCACTGTGACGACATATATCCAGTGTCCAGTGTGACGACATATATCCTGTGTCCACTGTGACGACATATATCCTGTGTCCACTGTGACGACATATATCCAGTGTCCAGTGTGACGACATATATCCTGTGTCCAGTGTGACAACATATATCCTGTGTCCAGTGTGACGACATATATCCTGTGTCCAGTGTGACGACATATATCCTGTGTCCAGTGTGACGACATATATCCAGTGTTCAGTGTGACGACATATATCCAGTGTAACGGGCTGTGTCCAGGGGCAGTGTCCAGTGACCAGGGGCAGTGTCCAGTGTCACAGGCTGTGTCCAGTGTAAAAAAATCAGAAAAATAAATAAAAGTATTTAAAAAAAAAAAAACATTTTTGGAGGATGATGGAGGAGGAAATAGTGGGAGATCAGCAACCTGATAGAACTTCTGAAGCTGCTACCACCAGTCAGATTCATGATGGCAAGGCCGATGGTCAAAGGCCTAGAGGCCATGTAAAAGCAAAGCAGAAATCTCATTTTACAATGGTCCATAAAAAAAAAATTAAGTCACGTGCGGAGAAAAATAAAATTGGCAATATGCCCTTCACCACACGCAGTGGGAAGGAAAGGCTACGGCCTTGGCCTTTGTTTCTGACTGATGGTACAGTGTCTCAGAAGAATGATGGTAGCCCTTCTGCTACTACAAAAAAAGTTTTTAAGACAAAGGCGAGTTCACAAATATCACAAATCCCAGAGGAGAGTCTAAGTGTGTCCGCGGATGCCATATGTGAGCCTGACCTTTCAAATACTGTTTGTGAAGAGGAGGTTAATTCCACCATTTGCATGCCCTCTGCAAGTGTGTGCAAGAGCATCCCCAGTCAAGATTTTGACCTGGTTATTGAGGTTGCTTCTGAGGAATTGGATGTGGATTCTGTTGGTGAAGCTGGCACACAGAGGGATGCGGATGATGACGATGTTGAGGATGATGTTGTTTGTTTTAAGGCACCGACGGAGACAGTTGTTGTCCGGGGTGTGGAAAAGCCCATTGTCATGCCAGGGCAAGAGACCAAAAAATCCACCTCGTATGTATGGAATTATTTCTACCCAAATCCGGACAACAACTGTCAAGCCGTGTGTAGCGTTTGCAAAGCTATTGTAAGTAGAGGTAAGGACGTGCAGCACCTTGGGACCTCCTCACTGTTACGTCATTTGCAGCGCATCCATCAGAAGTTTTTGTCAAAAGAAACTGTGAACAAACATGTAGCAGCCCGCCCAGCGTCACCGTCCTGCTCCCCTTTCTCTGTTAAATCCAAGGTCCTGCAATCTCCTCAAACAACTGCATCATCCCCATCCTCAGAGATTATGGGATTGGGAAGTAGTCCTGCACCCAATGTCATGATCCTGACTGAATCCTCTCCTATCCTGGATTCCTCAGAAGCATCCTTAACAGCTACACCTGTTGCTTCTGCTGCTGCTGCTGCTGGTGCTGCTGCTTCCAGGAAGGGGACCAGGAATGCTAGTCCTGATCACTTAGCCAAGCAACTGACTGTAAGTCAATCCTTTGAAAGGGGGATGAAGTATGCCAGCAGTCACCCCGTTGCACAGCGTATTACTGAGGCCATAACAACTATGTTGGTAATAGACGTGCATCCAGTATCCGCAATTAATTCTGTGGGTTTTACCCAGTTGCTAGAGATCCTGTGACCTCGTTACCAAATTCCATCTAGGTTCCACTTCTCCAGGAAGGCAATACCCAGACTGTACACGGACATTAAAAAAAGCGTTGTTACTGTCCTTAAAAATGCCTCTGTACCCACTGTCCACTTAACCACGGATATGTGGACAAGCGGAACAGGGCAAACAAAAGACTACATGTCTGTGACTGCTCACTGGGTGGATGTATTGCCTTCAGCAGCAGCACCAACAGCAGCAGCAGCAACATCATCTCCCCTTGCTATTCAGAGGCAGGCTACACTGTGTATCACCGGTTTCAGTAAAAGGCACACAGCGGAAAACCTCCTAGAAAAACTACGGGAAGTCATTGCGCAATGGCTTACCCCACTTGGACTCTCCTCGGGATTTGTGGTATCCGACAATGCCACCAATATTGTGAGTGCATTACATGTGGGCGAATTCCAACATGTCCCATGTTTTGCTCACACAGTAAATTTGGTGCTGCACCATTTCTTGAAAAAGGACAGGGGTGTTCAAGAGATGTTGTCCGTTGTTCGGAAAATTTGTGGACATTTTTGCCATTCTGCAAGTGCATGCAGGAGATTGCAAGACTTGCAAGAAAAGCTAAATTTGCCCTGCCATCAGCTGAAGCAAGAGGTGGTCACGAGGTGGAATTCCACCCTCTATATGCTTCAGCGGATGGAGGAGCAGCAAAAGGCCATCCAAACCTACACCTCGACCTATGACATAGGGAGAGGAACGGGAATGCACCCGAGTCAAGCTCAGTGGAGAATAATTTCCGTGGTGTGCAAGATCCTGCAGCCCTTTGAGGCTGCTACACGCGAAGTTAGTTCTGACACTGCCAGCTTGAGCCAGGTCATTCCCTTGATAGGCCTTTTGCAAAACCAGTTGGCGAAATTGAAGGAGGAGTTGAAGCACAGTGAATCTGCTAAATATGTAGGACTAGTGGATCACGCTATTAGTTCACTTAGCAAGGATCCAAGGGTCGTAGATCTCTTACAATTAGATCATTATATTTTGGCGACAATACTGGATCCTAGGTTTAAGTCTTACATTGTGTCTTTGTTACCAATGGGAACAAATCTGCAGAGGTGCAAAGACCTCTTGCTCCAAAATTTGTCAGCTGAAGCGGAAAGTGGCAGGCACACAACTTCTCCTTCAATTTCTACCACTGGGGTTGCGAGGAAAAAGCTAAATTTTCCTAGGAGACCCACTGCTATTCAGTCCGGAAATATATTTGACATCTGGTCTGGACTGAAGGAGCTTCCTAGCATAATAGACATGTCGACTGCTACTGACTATGATGCTATCACAATTGAAAGAATGGTGGATGACTACTTTGCCGATAGCATCGATATAGGTATTTTAGATTGTCCATTCCATTATTGGCAAGAAAAAAAGGCAATGTGGCGTCCTTTGCACAAACTGGCTTTGCTTTACTTAAGTTGTCCACCCTCCAGTGTATATTCTGAGAGAGTCTTCAGCGCAGCTGGGAACCTTGTAAGCGATCGGCGTAGGAGGTTACTTCCACAAAACGTGGAGAAGATGATGTTCATAAAAATGAATTTCAAATTCCACGAACTTGACCTCCTTCACCAGCACTTACGTCCTCCTAATACACACAGTCCTCCTGTATTGGTTGATTCCAGCGACGACAAATTAATTGTGTGTGAAGAGGATGAGGCTGAGGAATCTGGTGCTGAGGATGACATCTTGTAAAGCCAGTTTGTGCAATGCCCATTGCCATTTATTTTTCGTGGGGGCCCAAACAAACCAATCATTTCAGCCACAGTTGACAGTCCCTGCCGCTGAAATCCCTGTCGCTGAAATGATTGGTTTGTTAAACTGTGCATGTCCTGTATACAACATAAGGGTGGGTGGGAGGGCCCAAGGACAATGTCATCTTGCACCTCTTTCTGCGTCGTTTTGTTGGCTGTTGTTGCGTCCTAATTTTTTTACCTCTTTGATGGATGAATGTTGGGGAGATGGGTGATTTCTCTCTCCACATCATCTATTATGGATGAAAATATGTCCTCATGGACATCCATGGTTTTATCCATTCCTATCGTACTTCTTTTTTGGATGGGATGTCCCGGATGGATGGATGGCTGGGTGGCAGGGCCCCAGCCATTCTTTTCCTTGCACCTCTTTCTGCGTCATTTGTTGGCTCTTTGTAGCGTCATAAATTTTAAATCTTTAATGGATGAATGGTGGGGAGATAGGGGGTTTCTCTCTCCACATCATCCATTATGGATGAAAATATGTCCTCATGGACATCCATGGTTTTATCCATTCCTATCGTACTTCTTTTTTGGATGGGATGTCCCGGATGGATGGATGGCTGGGTGGCAGGGCCCCAGCAATTCTTTTAATTGCACCTATTTCTGCGTCATTTGTTGGCTGTTTGTAGCGTCCTGATTTTTTACCTCTTTGATGGATGAATGGTGGGGAGATGGGTGGTTTCTTTCTCCACATCATCTATTATGGATGAAAATATGTCCTCATGGACATCCATGGTCTCATTCATTCCTATCGTACTTTTTTTTGGGATGGGATGTCCCAGATGGATGGATGGCTGGGTGGCAGGGCCCCAGCAAATCTTTTTCTTGCACCTCTTTCTGCATCATTTGTTGGCTGTTTGTAGCGTCCTGATTTTTTACCTCTTTGATGGATGAATGGTGGGGAGATGGGTGGTTTCTTTCTCCACATCATCTATAATGGATGAAAATATGTCCTCATGGACATCCATGGTCTTATCCCTTCCTATCGTACTTCTTTTTGGATGGGATGTCCCGGATGGATGGATGGCTGGGTGGCAGGGCCCCAGCAAATTTTTTTCTTGCACCTCTTTCTGCATCATTTGTTGGCTCTTTGTAGCGTCCTGATTTTTTACCTCTTTGATGGATGAATGGTGGGGAGATGGGTGATTTCTTTCTCCACATCATCCATTATGGATGAAAATATGTCCTCATGGACATCCATGGTCTCATCCATTCCTATCGTACTTCTTTTTTGGATGGGATGTCCCGGATGGATGGCTAGGTGGGAGGGCCCCAGCAAATCTTTTACTTGCCCCTATTTCTGCATCATTTGTTGGCTGTTTGTAGCGTCCTGACTTTTTACCTCTTTGATGGATGAATGGTGGGGAGATGGGTGGTTTCTTTCTTCACATCATCTATTATGGATGAAAATATGTCCTCATGGACATCCATGGTCTTATCCCTTCCTATCGTACTTCTTTTTGGATGGGATGTCCCGGATGGATGGATGGCTGGGTGGCAGGGCCCCAGCAAATCTTTTTCTTGCACCTCTTTCTGCATCATTTGTTGGCTCTTTGTAGCATCCTGATTTTTTACCTCTTTGATGGATAAATGGTGGGGAGATGGGTGATTTCTTTCTCCACATCATCCATTATGGATGAAAATATGTCCTCATGGACATCCATGTTCTCATCCATTCCTATCGTACTTCTTTTTTGGATGGGATGTCCCGGATGGATGGCTGGGTGGGAGGGCCCCAGCCAATCTTTTACTTGCCCCTATTTCTGCGTCATTTGTTGGCTGTTTGTAGCGTCCTGATTTTTTACCTCTTTGATGGATGAATGGTGGGGAGATGGGTGGTTTCTTTCTCCACATCATCTATTATGGATGAAAATATGTCCTCATGGACATCCATGGTCTCATTCATTCCTATCGTACTTTTTTTTTGGATGGGATGTCCCGGATGGATGGATGGCTGGGTGGCAGGGCCCCAGCAAATCTTTTTCTTGCACCTCTTTCTGCATCATTTGTTGGCTGTTTGTAGCGTCCTGATTTTTTACCTCTTTGATGGATGAATGGTGGGGAGATGGGTGGTTTCTTTCTCCACATCATCTATTATGGATGAAAATATGTCCTCATGGACATCCATGGTCTCATCCATTCCTATCGTACTTTTTTTTGGGATGGGATGTCCCGGATGGATGGATGGCTGGGTGGCAGGGCCTCAGCAAATCTTTTTCTTGCACCTCTTTCTGCATCATTTGTTGGCTCTTTGTAGCGTCCTGATTTTTTACCTCTTTGATGGATGAATGGTGGGGAGATGGGTGATTTCTTTCTCCACATCATCCATTATGGATGAAAATATGTCCTCATGGACATCCATGGTCTCATCCATTCCTATCGTACTTCTTTTTTGGATGGGATGTCCCGGATGGATGGCTGGGTGGCAGGGCCCCAGCAAATCTTTTACTTGCACCTATTTCTGCGTCATTTGTTGGCTGTTTGTAGCGTCCTGATTTTTTACCTCTTTGATGGATGAATGGTGGGGAGATGGGTGGTTTCTTTCTCCACATCATCTATTATGGATGAAAATATGTCCTCATGGACATCCATGGTCTTATCCCTTCCTATCGTACTTCTTTTTGAATGGGATGTCCCGGATGGATGGATGGCTGGGTGGCAGGGCCCCAGCAAATCTTTTTCTTGCACCTCTTTCTGCGTCATTTGTTGGCTCTTTGTAGCGTCCTAAATTTTTAAATCTTTGATGGATGAATGGTGGGGAGGTGGGTGGTTTCTCTCTCTACATCATCCATTATGGATGAAAATATGTCCTCATGGACATCCATGGTCTTATCCCTTCCTATCGTACTTCTTTTTGGATGGGATGTCCCGGATAGATGGATGGATGGATGGCTGGGTGGCAGGGCCCCAGCAAATCTTTCTTGCACCTCTTTCTGCGTCATTTGTTGGCTCTTTGTAGCGTCATAAATTTTTAAATCTATGACGGATGAATGGTGGGGAGATGGGTGATTTCTTTCTCCACATCATCTATTATGGATGAAAATATGTCCTCATGGACATCCATGGTCTCATCCATTCCTATCGTACTTCTTTTTTGGATGGGATGTCCCGGATGGATGGCTGGGTGGCAGGGCCCCAGCAATTCTTTTACTTGCACCTATTTCTGCGTCATTTGTTGGCTGTTTGTAGCGTCCTGATTTTTTACCTCTTTGATGGATGAATGGTGGGGAGATGGGTGGTTTCTTTCTCCACATCATCTATTATGGATGAAAATATGTCCTCATGGACATCCATGGTCTTATCCCTTCCTATCGTACTTCTTTTTGGATGGGATGTCCCGGATGGATGGATGGCTGGGTGGCAGGGCCCCAGCAAATCTTTTTCTTGCACATTTTTCTGCGTCATTTGTTGGCTCTTTGTAGCGTCCTAAATTTTTAAATCTTTGATGGATGAATGGTGGGGAGGTGGGTGGTTTCTCTCTCCACATCATCCATTATGGATGAAAATATGTCCTCATGGACATCCATGGTCTTATCCCTTCCTATCGTACTTCTTTTTGGATGGGATGTCCCGGATGGATTGATGGATAGCTGGGTGGCAGGGCCCCAGCAAATCTTTCTTGCACCTCTTTCTGCGTCATTTGTTGGCTCTTTGTTGCGTCATAATGTTTTAAATCTATGATGGATGAATGGTGGGGAGATGGGTGATTCACTCTCCACCCCATCCATAATGGATGAAAACATGTCCTCAGGGACATCCATGGTCTTATTCATTCCTAGACCGAGTGCGTGGCTTCGGAAGGAACACACGTAATTTGGTGAAGTGGTGAGGGAGGTAAGGGAAAACACACCTATCCAGCCAGCTCAAACAAATTAACCTTAGCGGTGAATTGAGTGACAGATGTCGCAGACAAATTGACCCTACTACCTAGATAGCGGTCTATAAGGGTAGACTATATAGGGATCTCCTAACCTGGGGTCCTAGAGAGGTGGAGGCCACCAATTACCCCACCCCTGCCACCAATTACCCCACCCCCCTCCACCCATTAGGTGATGGATGAGGAGGCAACTGGAAATGCTCCCAGCGTTCAGAAACCACGTGACCTCACGCCAGATAGGGGTCTTGTTAGATATTAAACTGATCTAATCAGATACTACCTTGCAAACTAAATAAGTGCTGCACGAAACGCCCACTGCTCCTTGGCTGAACATGAGGAAGAGTGCACAATCAAGCCAAACAGGGGTTTTGGTACTTGATTGGATCTTCTACCAGAGGAGCGCAGCTACTAGTATAGCTTTGAACGAAGATCGTTCCTTCTCTATTGGGGAAGAATAGATGTCATCAGTGACATCCAGAGTATTTATCCTCCTTTTGGGATAGTATGGATGGATTGATAAATGTTTGGGAAGAAGAAGTCCCAACAGCTGCTGATGGTCAGCGTACTAGACCAAGTGCATGGCTTCGGGAGGAACACATGTAAAGTGGTAAAGTGGTGAGGGAGGAAATGGAACGCACGCATAGCCAGTCTGATCAAGTTTGATAAGGAGGTAACTTCACAAACCACGTGACCTCACGCCAGATAGGGGTCTTGTTAGATATTAAACTGATCCAATCAGATACTACCTTGCAGACACAGTCAATGCTGCACCAAACACCCACTGCTCCTTGGCTGCACATGCCAAACTGCAAAATCAATCCACATTGGGCTCTTGGTACTTGTGTGGAGCGCAGCTAAAAGGACAATTTCAACTTGCACATCTTTGTATTCTTTGCTCTTTTTTTTGGGGGGGGGGGGGTTACTAAACTGCCACCCTGTCTGCCCCTGTAGTGCTGTGATGCCCACTGCTGTCGCCTAGCTTAGTCTTCCAGCTACCTCGGGATAACCTTATGGCCCTACTACAGTAAATGAAAACGATTTTGTGAGCTGTGAAGTGATCAAAATTGTCTAGAAATGAGTGAACACTAATGTTATTGAGCTTAATAACACTTTAGGGGCAAAAACAGGCCCGAAAACTATTATTTTAGCAATTTTTAGCATTTTTCCAAAAAAATCCAGATCCAAAACCAAAACCCGCAAGGGTGGTTTTGCCAAAACCAATCCAGATTCAAAACACGAAGGGAGATCCAGATCCAAAACCAAAACCCGAAAAAGTGCCCGCCGCTCATCTCTAATATATATATATATATTTATTTTTTCTAATTTTGTATAAATTACTTGGAATTTCCCTTTTGATTTAGCTGCAGGTTGGAATAATTAGGTAGATCAGCGCTCAATTACTGCTTGGAGTTTTTATATATGATATATACTATACATATTTTATTTGTTATATATGTGTATGTGAAATTGATATTATATGGACTGGTCATATTATACAATAAATGTTTGTTTATATATATATATATATATATATATATATATATATATATATATATATCTGTTTAATGGTGATTGTGAGTGAATTTTTCCCTGACCACCATTTTAAAAGTGCAGAGAATCTGGTGTTTTTTCTGTATGTATGATAATCACAAAGGTATTGGTGCAGCAGGTTCAGTGCACCAGGGACCCTAAGGACTAAGGGGGCACTGCTGCCCCTGTCACCCTCTTCCTGTCACCCACTGTTTTTCACACTCTGTCACCCTCTGCCTCGCCTTGTCACCCTCTGCCTCGCCTTGTCACCTCTCACTGTTACTAGAGATGTGCACCGGCCACTTTTCGGGTTTTGGGTTCTGATTACCTTGAGGTTTTGGGTTCTAATGGGTTTTGGCAAAACACCTCCTAAGTGTTTTGTGTTTGGATTTTTTGGGGTTTTGGGTTCTGATTTTTTTGTTAAAAAAGCATAAAAACTGCTAAAATCGCAGAATTTTTTTTTTTTTTTTTGCTCCTACGCTATATTAACCTCAATAACATTCATGTACACTTATTTCCAGTATATTCTGAACACCTCACACCTTACAATATTGTTTTTAAGGGAAAAAGTTTGCACTGAGGTAGCTGGATAACTATGCTAAGCCACACAAGTGTGCGGCACAAACACGTGGCTCATTTAAGAGTGGCACTGCAGCGGCAGACCGGATGGCAGTTAAAAAAAATAGGCCCAAAAAAGATCCCTATCTGGCTTGATCATGCACGGTTTACCATGTGCATCTAAGGAGCGGTGGGCATTTTGTGCAGCACAGAGTTTGTCTGCAAGTGTGTAACTGTTTTGATCACTTTAACATCCAACAAGACCCCTATCTGGCTGATTGTGTGATTATGATTAATATATGTAATCTGATTGTTTAATTTTGTAATTATTATTCATTTATTACCAGTCGTCTCTTAAATCATTGCCTAATGGGTGTAGGGGAGGGGGCTAATCAATTTTAAGGTGTCAGATGTAATGTAATGTGTAAACCATTACTAGCATTGGTTGCAGCAGTGGCAGTAACTGATGGACCCGGCTGTGCAGATAAGGAATGCTGACAGCGATGATGTCACAGGGAGAGCCAGCGAACTGTTGCTCCATGCAGCGCTGGAAAACTTCGCTGCCCGTGGTGATGCCATAGGGCATGCGTAACCATCACTAGCATTGGTTGCAGCAGTGGCAGTAACTGATGGACCTGGCTGTGCAGATAAGGATGCTGACAGAGATTATGTCACAGGGAGAGCCAGCGAACTGTTGCTCCATGCAGCGCTGGAAAACTTCGCTGCCCGTGGTGATGCCATAGGGCATGCGTAACCATCATTAGCATTGGTTGCAGCAGTGGCAGTAACTGATGGACCTGGCTGTGCAAATAAGGAATGCTGACAGCGATGATGTCACATGGAGAGCCAGCGAAAACTGTTGCTCCATGCAGCGCTGGAAAACTTAGCTGCCCGTGGTGATGCCATAGGGCATGCGTAACCATCACTAGCATTGGTTGCAGCAGTGGCAATAACTGATGGACCCGGCTGTGCAGATAAGGATGCTGACAGAGATTATGTCACAGGGAGAGCCAGCGAACTGTTGCTCCATGCAGCGCTGGAAAACTTCGCTGCCTGTGGTGATGCCATAGGGCATGCGTAACCATCACTAGCAATGGTTGCAGCAGTGGCAGTAACTGATGGACCCGGTTGTGCAGATAAGGAATGCTGACAGCGATGATATCACAGGGAAAGCCAACAAACTGTTGCTCCATGCAGCGCTGGAAAACTTCGCTGCCCATGGTGATGCCATAGGGCATGCGTAGGAATACGTAGCACCCAATAGGGGTCATGAAGGCAGTAAGCAAAGAAGAGGCTCTGTCCAGAGGGATCTGCCAAAACCCACACTTGGCATTCAGGGTGCTAAAGACCATTGCACCTGGCATGTCAGCGTGTGTATCTGTTTTGGTCAGTTTAATATTTCATAAGACCCCTATCTTTCTTGATTGTGATTATGATTATTTATAATTAATTAATTTCATCTGATTTTTAATTTGGTGATTAGTAATTATTCATTTATTATTTATTATTACCATTCGTCTCATCAATCATTGCCTAATGGGTGGAGGGGAGGGGGCTAATCAATGACTAGGTGGCAGCTGGAAGAGTTCTATCTGGCTGCGACTTCTGTAAATCTATTGATCGCTAGGGTGGATTCAGGTGATCTGGCTCTCTAGGCGGGTGTTCCCTTTGCTCACTGCTTCACATGCGTCCCTCGTGAAGCTGCGCGCTCTGTCGAGGAGGATGTCCTTTGCCGGTAGAGAAGTACTGATTTTCTCTCATGGTGTTATGATTTGTAGCTGCACTCCCCTGCTACAACCTCAAACAAGCACCAAGACCCCTATCTGGCTTGATTGTGCACTGTTTACACAGTGCAGCCGAGGAGCAGTGGGCGATTGGTGCAGCAATCAGTGGAATGCAAACAGTTATATGCATTTCAAAGACAAGTCCCTCATACGAATGACTCTCAGCAGTGGGCACCAGACCAGACAGGTAAAAAAAAGTTTAGCCGCCCAAAAAGAAGTGTAATTGCAGCCGCCCCCAAAGAAGTGTAATTGCAGCCGCCCAAAAAGAAGTGTAATTGCAGCCGCCCCCAAAAAAAGTTTAATTGCAGCCGCCCAAAAAGAAGTGTAATTGCAGCCGCCCACAAAGAAGTTTAATTGCAGCCGTCCACCAAAAAGTTAAGCCGCCCAAAAAGAAGTGTAATTGCAGCCGCCCCCAAAGAAGTGTAATTGCAGCCGCCCCCAAAGAAGTTTAATTGCAGCCACCCAAAAAGAAGTGTAATTGCAGCTGCCCACAAAGAAGTTTAGCCGCCCAAAAAGAAGTGTAATTGCAGCCGCCCCCAAAAAAGTGTAATTGCAGCCGCCCAAAAAGAAGTGTAATTGCAGCTGCCCACAAAGAAGTGTAATTGCAGCCGCCCACAAAAAAGTTTAGCCGCCCAAAAAGAAGTGTAATTGCAGCCGCCCCCAAAGAAGTGTAATTGCAGCCGCCCAAAAATAAGTGTCATTGCAGCCGCCCACAAAGAAGTGTAATTGCAGCTGCCCCCAAAGAAGTTTAATTGCCTCTCAGCAGTGGGCACCAGACCAGACAGGTAGATGAGGCAGTACTAGTTGTGTGTGTATCTGTTTTGGTCAGTTTAATATTTAACAAGACCCCTATTTTTCTCCAGCTGCTTTTGTAACAGCCTGATCAGGGGAATCACCTGACTAATGCAGGCAGTGTCGGAACTGGCTTCACGTGTGGCTACTTCAAACGGCTGGAGAACCTTGCACAACACGGAAATCAGCCTCCACTGCGCTTGAGTCAAGTGCAGCCCCGCTCCTCTGTCTATGTCGTAGGTGGCCGTGTAGGCTTGAATGGCCTTTTGCTGCTCCTCCATCCTCTGCAGCATATAGAGGGTGAAGTTCCAGCGCGTCACCACCTCTTGTTTCAGCTAAAGGCAGGGCAGGTTGCGGAGTTTTTGCTCCCGCTCCAGCCTTCGGCAGGCAGTGGCAGAATGCCGAAAATGTCCGCAAATTTTGCGTGCCACCGCAAGCATCTCCTGCACACTCCTGTCATTTTTTATGAAATGCTGCACCACCAAATTTATTGTGTGGGCAAAACATGGCACGTGATGGAAATTGCCCATGTTTAATGCCCGCACAATGTTACTGGCGTTGTCCGACACCACAAATCCCCAGGAGAGTCTAAGGGGGGTAAGCCACAGGGAGATGATTTCCCTCAGTTTCTCTAAGAGGTTGTCGGCGTTGTGCCTCTTCTTGAAACCGGTGATACACAGCGTAGCCTGCCTAAGAAGGAGCTGGCATGCAGGAGATGCTGCTGCTGCGGAAGGCGATGCATCTACCCAGTGGGCTGTCACAGTCATATAGTCCTTAGTTTGCCCTGATCCACTTGTCCACATGTCTGTAGTTAAGTGTACAGTGGGTACAGCCGCATTTTTCAGGGCACTGAGGACACTTTTTCTGACCTCCCTGTACATCGCGGGTATCACCTGCCTAGTGAAGTGGAATCTAGACGGGATTTGGTACCGGGGACACAATACCTGCATCAACCGTTTAAATCCCACTCCATTGATGGCGGACACCAGACGCACGTCTAACACCAACATAGCTGTCAAGGCCGCAGTTATCCGCTTTGCCATAGGATGACTGCTGTCGTATTTCATCCTCATGGAAAACGACTGTTGGACAGTCAATTGCTTAGTGAAAGACGTAGCGGTCTTACGACTTCCCCTCTGGGATGATGACTGACTTCCCCTCTGGGATGATGACTGACTTCCAGGACAGCAGCAGCGGCAGTAGTAGTAGGCGTAGCGCTGCAGGATCCTCCGGAGGAATCTATGGAGTCATTCATGCAGGTGAGATGGACTGCAGGACTCCCCCCTATCCGGATCGAGGAGGAATTTGTCGAGGAGGGAGTTGGTGGTGTGCTTTTCAGGCACTTGGCTCCAAAAGGAGGACCAAGTGATTTATATGTCGCTGGACTGCTAGCCGCACTTTCTGGACTAAACACTGAACCATGACGCGTCTTTAGGTGACGTTGAAGGGAGGTTGTACCTAGATGGGCAAGATCCTTACCCCTGCTTATTGGAGTTTTACATAAGCTACAAATGGCAATACTTTTGTTGTCCGGACGCGAATAAAAAAAATTCCAGACCGCAGAGGTGGATTTATTGGTCCTTTGTCCAGGCATGACGATGGGCTTTTTCGTCCCATGGACAACAACTTTTTCCCCCACAGGTGCCTCAGGTGCTTAAATGACCCTGGTGCGTCATTTAAGCAAACCAAGTCTCCATCCTCCTCGACAACTTCCTCCTCAGTGCCAGCTACATCAATATCCTCCTCCTGGTGTACAACATCACCTTCACTAATAAAATCTGGAACTAGACTGTGGGTGATCCTTCCAGCATATGCAGAGGGCGTACTGCAAATGGTGGAAGGAGCCACCTCTTCACGTACAGTGATGGGAAGGTCCGGCATCACAACCACCGCCACCCTAGGACTCTCCATGGGGATTTGGGATATGTCATTAGAAGGATGAGTTTTTTCCAGATTTATTTTCTGTATTTTTTTCTGTTTTTTTTTTCTGAAATTTTTTCAGACTTTTTTGAGGTGGTGTCAGCCTAACTCTCTTTAATTTCCTATTGGGCGGGGAGAGAGGAGGAGGAGGACTTTCCTCGTCATCTGAAGCTGCACCACTAGTCATGAAGTTAGGCCATGGCCTTAGCCGTTCCTTGCCACTCCGTGACGTAAATGGCATATTGCCAAGTTTAAGTTTCTCTTCCAACGATTTACATTTCATATTTTTATTCCTTTTATGGAAGTTTGGTTTCGATTGTACATGCCCTCTACTTTCACACTGGGCATCGGCCGTGGCAGACGACGTTGTTGGCATTTCATCGTCTATGTCATGACTAGTGGCAGCAGCTTCAGAACTATGAGGAAGTGGATCTTCATCTTTCCTTTGTTTGTTAACCTCCATATTTTGGATCTCCATTATTATTGTGGAGTTAATACGGCAGTATTTATTAGGCAGTGAGCCCCAGACCAGACAGTAGATACAGCAGTATTAGGCAGTGAGCCCCAGACCACACAGGTAGATATACGGCAGTATTTTATGTATTAGGCAGTTAGCCCCAGACCAGACGGTAGATACGGCAGTATTAGGCAGTGAGCCACAGACCACACAGGTATGGCAGTATTAGGCAGAGAGCCCCAGACCAGACAGGTACGTCAGTATTAGGCAGTGAGCCCCAGACCACAAAGGTAGATATACGGCAGTATTTATTAGGCAGTGAGCCCCAGACCACACAGGTACGGCAGTATTAGGCAGTGAGCCCCAGACCACAAAGGTAGCTATACGACAGTATTTTATTTATAAGGCAGAGAGCCCCAGACCACAAAGGTAGATATACGGCAGTATTTTATTTATTAGGCAGTGAGCCCCAGACCAGACAGTAGATACAGCAGTATTAGGCAGTGAGCCCCAGACCACACAGGTAGATATACGGCAGTATTTTATTTATTAGGCAGTAAACCCCAGACCAGATGGTAGATACGGCAGTATTAGGCAGTGAGCCACAGACCACACAGGTACGGCAGTATTAGGCAGAGAGCCCCAGACCAGACAGGTATGGCAGTATTAGGCAGAGAGCCCCAGACCACAAAGGTAGATATACAGCAGTATTTATTAGGCAGTGAGCCCCAGACCACACAGGTAGATATACGGCAGTATTTATTAGGCAGTGAGCCCCAGACCAGACAGGAGATATGGCAGTACTAGGCACCAGACAGGTAGATAAGACAGTACTACTAGGCACAAGACAGGTAGATAGATATGTCAGCAATACTACTATTGTGCACCAGCAGAATTTATAATAATTAATTATTAGGTACTGCTTGGCAGTGGCACACGTCAGTGCACCAGCAGCATGTAATTATTTTTTACAGTCCCACACAGCACAAGTATTATTTTTTAATTAAATTAGATATACCTGTAGCAGCCTAGTATGTACTAGGTAGGTACACTAGGTAGGCAGTAGCACTGTCAGTGGCAACAGTGGACTGAGTAACTAAATAATACTGGCAGATTCAGTGCAGGCAGCACCAGTGGACTATATATATAATATAATTAATTAATTATTAATATATAATATAGTATTACAGCCTGCACAGCACAGCACCAGAGGTAGGCCCCAGCACACAGACAGTAGTACTACAGGTACACAGTTAGACTGTTCTCCTAAGCAAAGGAGAACAGAGTACACAGCAGCACTGAGGGAGACAGCCCCAGCGAATAAAATAATAAATTACAGCACAGCACATCAGAGGTAGACCGCACAGAGGAGACAGTAGTACTACAAGTAGTACACAGTTAGACTACACAGCAGCACTGAGAGACAGCACCAGCGATTGCAAAATATTGCGCTCAAGCTCAAGGTCAACCTCAAGTTTAAGCCCCAGCAGCAGCACCAACACACCCTCTCCCAACCCACTACTTGACTGGAGCCGCTTATAAAGCCTCGCGAAATCCGACGCCGGGAGATGACGTTCTAATCACGCGGACGGACCCGAGTCAGGCGGGAATCTCCGAGCGCTGCTCGGAATCGGGCTCGGAATGATGACGTCCGTGGGGGCTCGGATCTCTGAAATCCGAGCCCGCACCTCTCTTACTGTTACCCACTGCTGTGTTACATGTTGTGAACTTGGGTTGGAGTGGAGGAGGTGGGCCCAAATTATATGTTTGTACCTGAACCCACCACCCACAAGTTCCAACACTGGATAATCACATGTCATCTTCAAAGTACTTCATAACCACTGTCTGATGCCATTTAGGGGCAGGGAGAGGGCAGTGACGGCCTCCGTTTCTCAAAAATGTGGGTGTGTCGCCGCCGTTGCAGGAGAGTGACAAGACCAGGATCGCTGTCTAAGGAAGGAGATTTTCCAGCCTCCTTGTTGTTGCTGCATGGTGCCAATGGCGTCAGAACTGACCAATGGTGTCACAGATAATCTGATACTGCGTACTGGGATGCAGCTCGAATCAGTACTATAGGGCCGATTCAAGATTGCTCATAGCGATCCAAATTTGGCCCCCCGCTCTAATGGTCAGGGTTTGTGCATGTGCAAACCCTGACAAAATATGTTACAAACTCGCCAAACCGTTCGCTGTAGGGGAGGGAGGGCCAGGGGGGCGGACACAGGGCCGGACCAGGGGAACGCCCAGCTTTTTATGGGCGCTTTCACCTGGGAGTGCGTTCTCATACACATCCCCTTGCATGTTACTGATTTGACGCCGGCGGGGCGTCGTTTAAGCACTCGGTAAGCAGCAATTTTCACAGAGCCAAGCTAAATCACGGTCCTTATACATTGTACGCTATCCAGAACTTACTGGCCTCACATACACAGAATTAGAGGTAACTATGATCAGACCTGTTTATCCAGACTGGAGTATCAGCCAATTCTGTTGCTATCTATAGATAAGAGAATGTTCCATCTGATGTGAAAGTGGCAGAACTGGTTCAGGGGGATAAGTGGGTTACTGTATATGCTGCTGACATTTTTGATATCTGTCGGGAAATGTTTTCCTTTAAGTGACATCTGTAGTGTCCAGGGGCGTAACTAGATATTCGTAGGCCCCATAGCAAAAGTTTTTACAGGCCCCTGTTTAGCAGTTGATGATGACAAATGTATGTAAAACATATTACTTATACAGTAAGATAGGGCCTCTTCAGCTCTGGGCCCCATAGCAGCTGCACCCTTTGCACCTATGGTAGTTACGCCCTTGGTAGTGTCATTGTCCTACTGTACAAATGTAACCAAGTGCTAATGTTGCTTGATATAAGCCCTGGTTGAGTTTTCTGCATTATGAAAGCAGTAAGGCTGGTTATGGTATAAAACATCTACTGTGACTAGGCCTACAATCATATGGTCGACCACTAATGGTCGACAGTCACAAGGTCGACAGGGTTAAATGGTCGACAGGGTCTAAAGGGGGACAGGGTCAAAAGGTCGGCATGGTAAAAAGGTTGACCTGGAAAAAGGTTGACATGAGTTTTTAAAAATTTTTGGCTGTCTATGTCGACATAGGTCAACATGTGTACCGTGTCCCCTCGCATGGCTCGCTGCGTTTGCAATGCTTCGGGCACACTATTTATTCTCTCTCCACGCCCTAGTGAATGGTAGGGCATGAAACACCACCTCAAAATTTAGTAAAAAAATGCTTGTTGACCTTTTCCATGTCGACCTTTTGACATGGAAAAAGCTTTTGATCATGTCGACCATTTAGCTGTCGACCTATTGACCCTGTCGACCTATTTTCTGTCAACCTTTTGACTGCTGACCTTTAGACCCTGTCGACCTTTTAACTGTCGACCAATAGTGGTCGACCTTATGATTGTCGACCTAGAGTCATTCTATGATCAGTCCTGATACCGCAAGGCTCATCACTATTGTAATCAATACAATCAATCAATACATAGCAGGGAGTCCTCGGGTATGCGCGGTACGATCCGCGTTCATGCGCAGTACCTCAATAATTGCTCAGGCTGCGAAGTCACAGCCCAGTGAACGGGTCTGAATCAGGCCAATAATTTCAGCACCAGCCCAGACAAATTGGATGTTGATTGGACTTTGGTGGAAATGCACATTTTGCGCAATGTAAAAGACACTTTGATATATACAAAAGTGCCGCTTGACTGACTCATTAACATCCCATTATTATGATTCATTTAAACATACTGTAAATTATGCTAAAATGAGCAGTATTTTAGAAATAAAGAGAAATAATATTTTTCATTAAAGAAAGCTTATTTACCAAAGCTATTTTGTGGGAAATTCCCTCAAAACAGCCAAAGGCAAGTAACTCGCAGATCACAGCATCCTAGAATATCAGCATAGGCCAAAAGTTTCTTATTGCAAAGCTCAACCAAAATAATGAAACTAAGGAAATTTCCAGCGTAGATGGTGTAATGGTTACCAGTAGTACCTCACAGGACTGAGGACCAGCATATATGATGCAATGGTTACCATTAGAACGTCACAGGACTGAGGACTAGCATATACGGTGTAATGGTTACCATCAGGGCCGGCGCCACCACTAGGCAGCTCTAGGCATTTGCCTAGGGCGCCGGCACCTGGAGGGCGGCAGTTCGCCCCTCACCCCCAGCATGGAGGGTTAGCGAACTGTGTAAAAAACTTGCGGCGCCGGCGTCCCTGCAGTGCTGGAGCGGGCAGGGGTGTCCGTGCCGCTGGGGTACCTGCGGCGCTGTCATTGTGTACAAAGCTGGCGGTGGCCGGTGGGGTCCCTGCAGTGAATAGAAAATAACTAGCGCTTCCCGCGCCGCCGCGCGCATAGCGCTAGTTATTTTCTATTCACTGCAGGGACCCCGCCGGCTGCCGCCAGCTTTATACACCACCACCACCGCCCCCCCCCCGCACCAGGGCGCCCCCACCCCGACTCGCCTGGGGCGCTCTAGTGCCTTGCACCGGCCCTGGTTAACATTAGTACCTCACAGGACTGATGACCAGCATATTTGGTGTAATGGTTACCAATAGTACCTCAAAAGACTGAGGACTAGCATATATGGTGCAGTGGTTACTATTAGTACCTCACAGGACTGATGACCAGGGTATATGGTGTAATGGTTACCATTAGTACCTCACAGGACTCAGGACCAGCATATATGGTGTAATGGTTACCATTAGTACCTCACAGGACTGAGGACCAGCATATATGGTGTAATGGCTACCATTAGTACCTCACAGGACTGAGGACCAGCATATATGGTGTAATGGCTACCATTAGTACCTCACAGGACTGAGGACCAGCATATGTGGTGTAATGGTTACCAATAGTACCTCAAAGGACTGAGGACCAGCATATGTGGTGCAATGGTTACCATTAGTACCTCACAGGACTGATGACCAGGGTATATGGTGTAATGGTTACCATTAGTACCTCACAGGACTGAGGACCAGCGTATATGGTTTAATGGTTACCATTAGTACCTCACAGGACTGATGACCAGGGTATATGGTGTAATGGTTACCATTAGTACCTCACAGGACTGAGGACCAGCGTATATGGTTTAATGGTTACCATTAGTACCTCACAGGACTGATGACCAGGGTATATGGTGTAATGGTTACCATTAGTACCTCACAGGACTGAGGACTAGCATATATGTTATAATGGTTACCATTAGTACCTCACCGGACTGATGACCAGCATATGGAGTGTACTGGTTACCATTAGTACCTCACAGGACCGAGGACTAGCATATATGGTGTAATGGTTACCATTAGTACCTCACAGGACTGAGGACCAGCACCCCCTCCTGTCAACCATGCCCCTCCCGTTGACCACACCCTTTTTTAACCGGGGCCCGGTGGCGCTTTCAGCGGACCTGCTTATATTCAGAAAGTCATAAGATTTCCAACGACATTTTCACAATGCTTGAAAACAACAGAAATATCATAGACCCTTATGAAAACACCCTTAAGCGATCATCCCTTTAAACCCATCTTCCCTTAAAATGATAAGGTAGTGTGCAAAGTTTGAAGACGATTAGTTAAATCATTCAGGAGTCATAGTGGAACATCCATACACACACACACACACACACACACATCATTCAATTATACTTATGTAGATGTTTCACTGCATTAGTAATGATTTGTACAAGGCAATTTTGTCTGTAAAAAACATTTTTTTTGCTGATTAAAATAAATTTGTATTCGTATTTGACCAGAGGAGACATAAGTGACAATGGGCTGTAAGTGACAATGGGCGGGATGTTCTAACATCCGAAGCCCCCTCCACCGCCCATTGCCGACATCATTATCGCATATGCTCTAACATATGCGATAATTATGGCAAAGGATAGCTCTTGCATTAAGACCTGTCCTTTGCGGTGAGTCAGTGGGTCCCGGCTCCTCCCTCCCTTATCGGGTGCTGGTGCTGCTGCTGCAGGGGGCTGGCTCTCCTCCTCCTCCCTGCACTGTAATCCTCTTCTGGGTGAAGGAGGCCACAGGTCCGGGCAGCACAACTCTGTGCTGCCCGGACACAGGTGAGGGGGGGGGGGGGGGTCGGTGTGGGGCGACGGGTGTCGGTGCGGGGTGGCGGTGGGTCATGGTAGAAGCACATAGCTTCTATGGGGCATCGCCAGCTTTTGCTTTCGTGGTAACCCGGCGGGGGATGTTTAGAGCATCTCAAAATGCAGTAAAAACCCAGATAATGGGGTTTTTACTGCATTTTAAGTTTAGAATAACGCAGTGCCTACAATAGGCATATAGTGGGTTAAACATTCCCCATCTGCATGTCACATTGGAAAGCATTTGACTTGGGGATCCAATGGGCTGGTTAGGTTTTCAGGGTTGACTGTGCTATAGGGGCAGGAAGGGGAGGAGGCTTCCTCTTCTTCCTGGCGAATTTCCCTCCCTCCCCCCTTTTTAGGCTTTATAAGGGTGGGTGGTTTCATCGCGTTAGCTGATAGGCGGGAAAGAACGGCAGTTTTAATCAAATTAGTTTACATTAGGTGTTGATCTTGCGTATAAGGCTTGTTTTTGAGCACTCACCTCTCATTGACTTAGGCCTTCGCTGGATCACCCGTTTGGGGACAGCGAGCTCACCCGGCTGGGTGGGTAGTCAATGCAGTGAGGTAGATTTGGATACCGCTTGTTTTGAGTTAGGCCTGTTACATTTGCAGTTGGGGAGGAGTTTTAGTTAGTAGCCCTTCTTTCTTGGCCACCATTAGTTAATTAATTAATTTAAATAATCAATTTAGCTTAAAAAGTTTTGATAAATAAATCAGTTAACAATTTCTGCCAAACCTATGTGTCCGAGTCGTTATTTCAGGTTTAGTGTTATAAGTTAAGAATGTTTAAGGTTTTAACATGCTGGAAAAGGACGGGTAAGATGCTGGGATGTTTAGAGAATCTCCCCCAATGATCCCAGCTTTTCCTCCTCCCATCTAGGCAGTGCCGTAAGTTTGTCAAAGTCGCCCAGTGGCAAGATAAATGTTGGTGCCCCCTAGAGAGATACACACATGTGGCCCCTATAACATCACACACATGTGGCCCCTATGACCTCACACACATATAACCTTTTCTCATAGTCTCATACAAATTTATGGGTTAAAGCCAGGCTTGAAGGGGAGTTCTAGGTTTAGACACCAGTGGGGGGACTTAGGGGATAAAATTAGGGATAGACTGCAGGGGGGAGGTTAGGCTGTGTGTAGGGAGGTTAGACACCAAAAGGGGGGGGGGGTTATGTTTAGGTTGTGGGGCAGCGGGCTATATTTAGGTTGCGGGTTAGGCTCAGGCTGCGGGGTGTGTAGGAAAGGGATTATGGTTATGCTGCGCTGCAGGGGGTTAGATTTATGTGGCAGAGTACGGGGGTTAGGGTTAGGCACTAGGTTTGGCTGTGTGGGTTAGGCACTAGGTTTGGGGTGAGGAGGGTTAGGCTGCTAGAGGGGAGGGTTAAGGTTAGGTGGGTAGGGGAAGAGAATTATGTTACTTAAAGAGCACATCAGGAAAGGGATTGGTCCCTGAAACATTACAGAATAAATGCACCCTCCCCCCACCACACACACTTCCACCTCCCCTCCCCTTGCAGGCTGCAGCAGCATCAGTATACTCAAGAAGTGACTACTCACTGTTGTGAATGCTCACTGATGCTGCCACCTGTCAATCACGTCCTCCTAAGAGGAGCGATGTAATGCTCCTCTTCATCGATGGCCTGTAACGAGGGGGAGACCAGGCGGCTGGGGTGTTGTACTCGCGCTACAGTATGTGGTGCATGCAGACACCCTTTATTGGCCCGGCAATTCATTATTGTCAGGGTGCTGCACAGGGGAGTTGTATTAGTGGTTGCTGGGGGTACCGAGCACCCCCCTCCCCACCTGCACCTGCATGTATTAGGGGTGGAGGGAGAAATGTCCACGTCAAGAGGGAAGAAAGTGCATGGATACAGCTACTCCTCCCTGCCTGTCGGACAGGCGCTCCATGCAGTACCCGCTGCAGGGTCCTCAGACACATTGCTCTGCCCACTCCCTTCCTGCTGCCAGTGTGCTGTCGATGTCATTGAAACACAGGCTGCATATTCACATTCCATTGGACAGCTTCCGGAAGTACGGAACTGCTCTGCGGTAGAGATGGGCAAAACGGGTCACTAGCGAGAGCTGGGATCCAGCAGATCAGTCAGTGAAACGCTCTGTATCTTTTAGGCGGATCAACGGTTCACTTTGAAAGAAGGGGTAATTTGATAATAACGAAGCATAATTTGTTTTACAATCATTTATTGCCATTTTTTTTTTATTTTTATTTTTAAACAGTGAGCTGAACAAATAAGAACATACATAACCGAGTAAAACACTGATCGATGGCTGGGTGCAGAATCGCCATTGATTGCAACCATCGATGGCGCCTGCACCAATGGCCATCCCTAGCAGCAGCAGTCTTATAATTCTTTCTTTTACTTGCAGTAGCAGCACTGATCAGTCTCTAGAGTTAGTACAGCTCAGCTGCCACAGGTGGCAGTGCTGAGATCAGACAAATGCATTGTAATGAAAAACTAAACTGAAAGTAAAAGAACGAGAAAGAAGGTTCACCTTTTTTGGGATCGGCGGCTCCCTCAGGGTGAGATTTACTAAAGGAAAATGCCGTAAAACCCCCGTTTAACGGCATTTTCCTATGTATCAATCCCCGTCCACCCCGTTTTTGCAAGGCTGGGTATCGCCACCCCCTGGGTGGCGATACCCTATAGAAGCCTATGGGCTTCTTTCGCCTCCCGCCGTACGACGTCCACGCGCCCCCCCCCCTCCTCCCGTCCTCCAAAATCTCCTCCTCCCCCTGGTGTGACAGCCGGGAGGACATCAGGAGGAGACGCAGGGGGACACAGGCAGCCGCCGGGATGTGACAGAGACCCCCGCAGCCCACATCACAGGTATCGCGGGGGTCTCCGTCACCGCAACCCGATGCTGGCCGCATATATTAGTACATATGCGGCAGCATCGCGGCGGCTGCAGTGCGAAGGGCGGCGATGTATGTTAATACATCCCGCCCTCAGTCTTTTATGGGATCCGTTCAAAAGACCCGCTTCGTTCACGAACGACCCATCTCTACTCTGCGGTGGCTGTCAGACTAGTCACTGCCTTTGGCTGCGGATCGGAAATAAAGATCCGATCCACGGCTGGTGATGAGGGACCCTTCTTAGACAGCGAAGGCCAGATTCAGACAAAGTAGCATAGCAAAAATGCCCCCTTTAGGGCTTGGCGCCCAGCGACTGGAGCCCCCTTTGTCTCCAAGAGTTCCGCCACTGCGTCTAGGTATCTTGGTCCTGTGCAACCTGCTATCTAATGAGCGTCTAAAGACACACTGGGGTAAATGTACTAAGATGGGAGATCTATTTCACTTGGGATGTTGCTATGGCCAATCAATCAGAATCTACTTATTTGTTTAGCGCCTTATAGAAGATAATAGTTTCTGATTTGTTGCCCATAGCAACATCCCATGTGAAACAGAACTCCCATCTTAGTAAAATGACCCCACAGAATCCTCCTGAGTCCTATAACATTAATGGGCCTTATTTTGGTTCATTCTTTCTGACAAAATCCTTCTTAGATGGACAAAACCATGTGCACTGCAGGTGGGGCAGATGTAACATGTGCAGAGAGAATTAGATTTGGGTGAGTAATTTTGTTTCTGTGCAGGGAAAATACTGACTGCTTTATTTTTACACTGCAATATAGATCTCACTTTAAAGTAAAACCCCACCCAAATCTAATTCTCTCTGCACAAGTAACACCTGCCCCACCTGCAGTGCACATGGTTTTGCCCATCTAAGAAGGATTTTGTCAGAAAGAATGAACCAAAATAAGGCCCTTTGTGTGTAACTAGCACAGAGGCTGCTGATAATCTTTTATGTGACAAAATCAATTCTAGATTATATTTTTATAAGTGTATTTTAAGGTTGTTCAAGTTGTCTTTGATAAGAGACTGTTATAAAACAGGTGTCTATCAATTAAGTGGCGCTGCAAACAGAACCCATACATTATACAACAACCAACCGATTTAAATGGAATTTAAATTTAATATACGTAATCCAAAATGGTCTGTACCTGAACTTCCTTCACACTTCCTTCTTACATCTATGTAGATAATTAATTAGGTCAACACAGGATGCACCAATCATATAAGGAAATCTGGTAGAGAACATTCCTCTCCTGTGTTAAGTGCCCTTGATACCCCAAGGTGTAGTCCGGCCCTGTATGGAGTGATTCGATTAGCATTAGGCTGTGATATTAGCCCCCCCATTATACTGCATAGTCCTTTTTCATATTAAACATAACTCCCAACTTTTGTCCCTTTGAATCCGGAACCTGCAACACCAAAGACATACCCTTCAACATCTGAGGGGAAGAATTCGATACACAATAGGAAAGGGGCGTGGCCACTGGGAAAGGGGGCATGGCAAAGCCTCCTTTCATATACTTTCAATGGTAAAGTTCGTGCAGCCTGGCTGAGCACCATGCCCCACGGCCCAGCACCTAAGGCAGGCTGCAGCTCATGTCACATGGTGGCTTGGAGGGCTGCTGGCATATTAAATAAGTATATTTAATTAATAAGTATATTAAATATACTTATTTAATATGCCAGCAGCCCACCAAGCCACCATGTGACATGAGCTGCAGCCTGCAGCAGGTCCTGCGTCACACCACGGTGGACTTTGGAAAGGATTTTAGAAGAGTCACTCGTCAAAAAGTATTTACTAGTTACTTTCAGAGCCACACTTGCTGCACTTTAACTTACAGTGTGTGTTGGCAGCTGAGTAGCAGCAGGCTCCGACCTCCAATGGCATCGCCGGCGGCCGTGCAAGATGATCCCCCACAGTGTGTCAGTTGAGCACCGGGGCTGGCCACCGCATCACTCACTCAGCAGTTGATTCTCCCCACTCAGCCTATCGCGCCCACAAGGGGCATGTGAATAATGAGGGCAGAGACTGCCGGCTTTCCTGCTTTCCCAGGGTGTGCGGTCCCGGCGCGTGATGTCATGGCGAACGGGACCGGCCGCAATGCACTCTTGGGAACGGGGGAGAGGAGAGAGCCGGCGCACCGAGCTGCAAAAACGGAGCTGAGCCCGGGGAACCAGGAGGGAAATTATGGCAGAGTGTCTCACCACCGCAATCTGGAAAAAATCGGTACATTCGGTACAGTTGTAATTTGCCGTTACAGACAGTTAAAAAACGGTACTGTACCGGCAAATTCGGTACAGGTGGAGGGTATGCAAAGACATAGCGCTAAGGGGTGGTTGGGCGTTGCCTCGTGTAGATGGGATGTGGCCTAGTGCCGCAACCCCCTTTTACATCATTTTCAGGGGGAAGTCCAGCGCTCCAGTAACAACTGGGCATCCCCCGGCCCTCTCCCTGGCCTCCCTCCTGGCACTGAAGAGACGATGTGCGCCTGCCCTGCTGTGATCTCCGGCTCCCCCTCCCCCCCCCCCCCCCCCATCTCCCTCCTGCCCCTGCGGGACTTTTTGTTGAATATTATGGATGGCCAAGTATAAGTATATGGCATTTGGATAAGTTAGTTATTATATGCTAGTAACGTTGTTACGTTAATGTAATATACTGTAAACAGTGTGAAGCTTAGAGAATAATAGTTGTTAGGAATATTAAAGATTTCAGTGCTGAAAAATATATAATGTTATTTTAAGATAACACACACAGATGTCAGTTTGATAGGTCTACAGTGTCTTGTCAACAGTCAATAGGTCGAGGCTGATAAAATGTTGGCTTTGGCAAAAGTTGACATGAGTTTTTTACAATTTCTTTCTATCTTTCGATTTTTTCATGATTTGCGCTCCACGTGGACTACGACTTGGAATGGTAAAGTGGGGGAGCGAAGCAAAGTCAACTAATTGGGGGTCCATGTTGACAGGTGTCAACTTTTCGTGTGACAATCTTTTTATGTCTACCTTTTTGTATTTCAAAATTGTTTCAGTGTTGGTACCTAGGGAAGTGCGAGCCCGGATTCCCCAGATCCGAGCCCACCCGAATGTCGCCAATCCGAGCCTGGATTCAAGCAGCGTTCGGATGTTCCCGCCTTACTCGGATCCGGGCGCGCAGGCAAAACGTTATAGTTCGGGATCGGATTCTCACGAGATCCGGGTTCACATAAATTGCACCTTCCATGCCGCCATCTTTATTGCAGTCTTGGGAACTGGGGTGATAGGACGTGTAGTACTGTCTGTCCTCCTCTGCTGGGGCCTACTGCTGTATTTAGTCCGCTGGTGCCACTGGCTAGTGCCACTGCATAATACATGCTCTGTCTAGTGGATGCCAGTACCTGCCTAGTGCCTACTGCTGTGTATATAATACCAGTCCGCTGGTGCCTACATACATAAGTATAGAATTCGAGTCTGCTGGTGCCCTGCCTACCAGTACCTACCGCAGTATATATAATTCCAGTCTGCTGGTGCCTACCTACCGCAGTATATATATTTCCAGTCTGCTGGTGCCCTGCCTACCAGTACCTGCTGCAGTATATATAATTCCAGTCTGCTGGTGCCTACCTACTGTCGTATATATATATTTTAAGTCTGCTGGTGTCTACCTACTGACGTATATATATTTCCAGTCTGCTGGTGCATACCTACTGCCGTATATATATAATTCCAGTGGCTGGTGCCTACCTACTGCAGTATATGTATATAATTCCACCCACTGTGTGGTGAGCGCAGTGAGCCCGCAAGGAGGGGCGATCCACGGCCCCCCCTTGTCGGGATTTCAGCGGTCGGGATTCCGGGCGTCGTTTTTTTTGACCACCGGGATTTACTACTGAATCCCCTACCTACTGCCGTATATATATATATATTTCCAGTCTACTGTTGCCTACCTACTGCCGTATATATATATTTCCAGTCTGCTGGTGCCTACCTAGTGCAATATATATATAATTCCAGTCTGCTGCTTAAAATTTTGTCAGTGTTGTTATCTAGGGAAGTGTGAGCCCGGATTCCCCAGATCCGAGCTCAACCGAATGTCGCCGATCTGAGAACGGATTCAAGCAGCGTTCGGATGTTCCCGCCTTCTCGGATCTGGGCGTGCAGGCAAAACATCATCGCTCGGCATCGGATTCTCGCAAGATCCGGGTTCACATAAATTGCACCTTCCATGCCGCCATCTTCATTCCAGTCTTGGGAACAGGGGTGAAAGACATAGGCGTGCACAGCACATTTAATTAGAGGGTGCACGTGTGTCTAACACTGCCCATTGAGTGTGTCTAATGCTGTGTACACAAGGGTACAATCAGCATGAGATTTTAACTATATAGTCAAAATCGTATCAGGATCGTATGCATATCGCACAGGTTTTTTGCCTTGCGATCCCGATGCGCGCTCCCGTGAGAGCACAAATCGAAACCCAGATAGACAGGGCAGCAATGACTATATAGTGCAAATCTCCTGCTGCTTTATTATTTTTTCTCAATAATATGGAACCAATATGTAGCGCAATCTTGCAATAATTTTCCATTAAAGCTCTAATAAATTGGAACTGAGATGCAATCTTCCAACAATCTTCCAATAAAGTTCCAATAAACTGGAACTGATATGCAGCCTTATTTTTAGCAGCATTTTCTTGCTGCTTACTTCTTTCTATAAAATGTGGAACTGATACGCAGCACAATCTTTTAATTAACCTCCAATAAAGTTCTAATAATTTGGAACCGATATGCAGCGCAATCTTAAGGCCCCCATACACTAGGGCGACTTGTCCTAAGGACAAGTCAGCCCCGATTTACCCTGAGCTTCCCCAGCAGCTCCCCGGGGGAGCTTGATAACATTTGGCACTTGATGTGCCATATTTTACATGTGATAAATCGGTTGCGATTTATCACATGAAAAATCCGGGGAGCTGCAGGTGGGGGGGTGGGGGGGGGAGCAGCAGGATGGGAGTGGGGACCGGCCGGGGGAGTGACAGGAGCAGGCTGGGGGCGGGGTCCGGTCCTGGGTACCTGTAGTTGCAGGCTGTAATCTGTATTGTGCACTGGGAGAGCCTCAGCCTCTTCAGATGTAGCGGCGCTGCGGCAGGCAGGGTCAGGAGCGGGGACCGCAGATGCAGAGAGACCGGGTGCGCAGCGCGAGAATAGAAAGAAATCCCATTCAAAGGACTGGGCGGCCGCTGATTGGCTGAGAACTCAGCCAATCAGCGGCCGCCCAGTCTTTTGAATAGGATGGTTTCTATTCTCTTGCTCGCCGTGGGGACCGCAGAGCAGCGGGAGAATAGAAACCATCCTATTCAAAAGACTGGGCGGCCGCTGATTGGCTGAGTTCTCAGCCAATCAGCGGCCGCCCAGTCCTTTGAATGGGATTTCTTTCTATTCTTGCGCCGCGCACCCGGTCTCTCTGCATCTGCAGTCCCTGCTCCTGACCCTGCCTGCCGCAGCGCCGCTACATCTGAAGAGGCTGAGGCTCTCCCAGTGCACAATACAGATTACAGCCTGCAACTACAGGTACCCAGGACCGGACCCCGCCCCCAGCCTGCTCCTGTCACTCCCCCGGACGGCTGCACATGATTAATCTTATGTGCAGACCGTCCGACATCCGGATCTGATCCGATGTACACGGACCGCGCATCGGATCAGATCGGATGTCATACACTACGCAATTTGCCCAGTTTCACCCGATTTCTCGGCCCAATCCTCCAGAATCTGGTGAAATCGGGGCCAAATCGCGTAGTGTATGGGGGCTTTTACTCTTAGCAGCTTTTCCTGCTAATTTCTTATCAACAATTTGGAATTGATGTTTAACCTACGCAATACACCTATAATCCGTCCTTTCAATTAGAATGGAATGGATTATTTAATGTGCAACACTCAAAATACCATACAAATAATAGGGACATCTGCTAGCCTCAGACACATCCATTAATAACCGCATCATAGTTCTAATTAACATATTGTTGAAAAAACTTAAATTGATACTGTGTGGCTGCAATGAATCATCTACTAACTTTATGTCTCCTAATTAACAATGTAATGGTACTCACATATATTTCATAAAAAAGGTGTTCAGTACAATATAAAAGACAGGAGCTGACACCGTTGCCCAATCAGAGATAGACAGGAGTCACAACCAATCACGGCAAGGGAGGGGAGGGACTGCCCTAAGTGAGACATACCATTGGATAGTATTCTAACCTCTATCTCCTTTATATACCTTCCAGTAACACCAGGGCGGCTTGCCCTGAAGAAGCGGTTAGCGAAATCGCACGTTCGGCACGTTTAGCCGTGCGGGCGTTCCTAACTGTGTGTGCGTGTGTTATACTACAGTATATGCTAACTTTGTATCAGTGACAGTGCTGTTATATTTCAAGCCCTTTTATGGGCTATTGCCCGACTCTCTGTGCTGCTCAAACTTATTGTGTGCTGTAAAATAACCTGCACTAGCAATATATGAGCAGCGGCTTAACTATCAGACCGCAGCTCCAAGATTAGTGTTAACCCTAAACTGTGGTACTTGGAATACCCTTGTGTTTAGCCTGATTTCAATATATAATATGTATCTACACTGCATCAATTAGTGCAGTTTATTATTCCCCTTGAGGCATTACTTTTGAGTGCACCGTTAGTGGGTACATCACCACACGTGCACACTGGCAATTTAGCCCACATACTACAAGGATTATATATATTATTATAATTGTGACCTAGCTAGTTCCTTGCCCTATTTATATCCAACATTAGGGGTTAACAACCGGTACACTATCACCAGGACCCATAGGGTCAGTTTGAGTTAATAAATCTGTCCAGCAGGGGAAACCCAGTGCGGTGCACAGTCTTTTTTTCCTTGCCTGCAAACTGTTACCTTGTTCAATTGAATGCTTAGATAAGCAACATAATTAATACAATAATTGCAACAGTTGCAGTAACACTACACAAGTGTTTAAAAAAAGCCTGTCTGCTCTATGTAAAAATACACTCAACACACACAGAACGCCCACACGTGCAATTTTAAGCACCAATCACCAGTCACTTGTTTGTTCATACATGTGTGTTCTTTTTTAAAATTTTCGCTTCCCATATTAATTGAATTAATAAAGGTTATGTTTTAAATGATCAATACATCCCAGTAGGTGCACCACACCATGACAATTTTTTTTTTTCCTTCTTTCCTTGATAGTGCAAATCTAATACAGATTGTATGAATTGTATGCAAATAGTACAGAGATAGCAAAGATTGCAAAGCACTCGAATCTTAAGTCAAATAGCAAGGGGATCTCACAGTGTGTACACACCATAACACTGCCAATCAGGCGTGTCTACTATCATCTATTGGCACTCGCTACAATATACAATGTGTGACATTCTATGGAATGCGATTTTGTTTTTTGTGCGAATTTTTCTCCAAAAAACGGCTAAATCGCATTTTTCCTTGAATTCGCATATTTAATATGATGCGAAAAGGGGTACTTATGTAGTATCTGGGCTGCCGATTTTTTGATTGTATGCCTTAAGTTAAGGCATACAATCAGATGCGATGCGATGCGATATCGCATCGCATCGCATCGCATCGCATGCGACCATCGGATGCGATGACCCGATTTTTCCATAGGAATCAATGTTAAAATGGACTGAGTCCATTTTAACATGGAATTCAATGGGAAAAAGGGGTCCTTTTCATACCCCTACTATCCAAGTGGGCATGGAGTTGGATATAAACCTGTGGCGAGCGCAGCGAGCCACCGAGCCCGAAGCGTGGCGAGCGAAGCGAGCCCCGCGAGGGGACGGTATTCTGTGTCCCCTCGCGGGGCTCGCTACGCTCGCCACGCTTCGGGCTCGGTGGCTCGCTACGCTCGCCACAGGTTTATATCCAACTCCATGCCCACTTGGATAGTAGGGGTATGAAAAGGACCCCTTTTTCCCATTGAATTCCATGTTAAAATGGACTCAGTCCATTTTAACATTGATTCCTATGGAAAAATCGGGTCATCGCATCGCATCGCATCGCATCGCATCCGATGGTCGCATGCGATGCGATGCGATGTACCCGATTTAGAAATCGGCAGCCCAGATACTACATAAGTACCCGAAAAGGTCCCTAAATCGCATATTTTTTGCGATAAGTCATGCGTACTGAAAGTGCGGTAAAAATTCACACTTTTATCGCATCCAGATGTTTTCCAATAGAAAAGTATACAATTCACTTATTTAATGGAATGGGATTTTGCAAATCGCACTTTTAAGGTGTCTAATAATCGCCATTTTTTCAGACCAGGTTCTGATATGCGAGTTGGCCAGAACCCTGCACAGATCATTGAGATCTGTGCATGGTTCTGCGGTAAAAAATGTGTTGTTTTTTTTTGAAAAAAATTGCGTGGGGGCCTCCCTCCTGAGCATAACCAGCCCCGGGCTCATTGAGCCGGACCTGGTTTCAAAAATACGGGGGACAAAAAGTGTAGGGGTCCCCCGTATTTCTGAAACCAGCCCCGGACTCTTGGACCGGTCCTGGTTCCAAAAATACGGGGGACAAAAAATCTGGGGGTCCCCCGTATTTTGAAACCAGTACCGGGCTCCAACAGCCCGCAGTGTCATGCCACAGCCGGGGGACACTTTTTACATAAGGTCCCCCGGCCGTACCATGAGCACCGTGGCTGGTCAGCCTTGGACGGGGTACCTGGAGGAGTGGGGACCCCCCCAATAAAGGGGTCCCCCCCCAAGGCTTCACCCATCCAGGGCTGAAGCCCGGGGCTGTCACCGGCGTCCCTGGCCAGTGGACGCCGGCCTGATGGTGTAAAATCTTTCAATCCTAACATTGCTTTATACAGGAGAACTACAAGTCCCAGCAGACCTCCCCCGCAGGCTGGGACTTGGAGAACCACAAGTCCCGGCATGCGGGGCATTAATGGGCCCGCTGGGACTTGTAGTCCACCTGTAAAAAGAATGTTAAAAGAAAACACACACACAGAAAAGTAAAACTTTATTACAAACACATCCACACACCTCACTTTTACAACCACATACTCACCGATCCAGGATCCAGCGCTGGTCTCCCTTCTGCTGCAGAGCCGGCTACCCCCGCACTGACAGCGGGGACAACCGGCTTTCTCCGATGGAGCTTACAGCTTCTGTCGCGTTGTCCCAGCGTGACACAGGCAGAGAGCGTGATTGGGCGATGCGTCTCCATGGAGACGCATAGCTCAGCCCTGATTGGCTGAGCTATGCGTCTCCATGGAGACGCATAAGCCGAAGACGCTCTCAGCCTGTTTTGCGCTGGGACAACGCGACAGAAGCTGTTAGCTCCATCGGAGAAAGCCGGTTGTCCCCGCTGTCATTGCGGGGGTAGCCGGCTCTGCAGCAGAAGGGAGACCAGCGCTGGATTCTGGATCGGTGAGTATGTGGTTGTAAAAGTGAGGTGTGTGGATGTGTATGTAATAAAGTTTTACTTTTCTGTGTGTGTGTTTTCTTTTAACATTCTTTTTACAGGTGGACTACAAGTCCCAGCGGGCCCATTAATGCCCCGCATGCTGGGACTTGTGGTTCTCCAAGTCCCAGCCTGCGGGGGAGGTCTGCTGGGACTTGTAGTTCTCCTGTATAAAGCAATGTTAGGATTGAAAGATTTTACACCATCAGGCCTTTATTAGGGGGGTCCCCACTCCTCCAGGTACCCCGTCCAAGGCTGACCAGCCACGGTGCTCATGGTACGGCCGGGGGACCTTATGTAAAAAGTGTCCCCCGGCTGTGGCATGACACTGCGGGCTGTTGGAGCCCGGTGCTGGTTTCAAAATACGGGGAACCCCCAGATTTTTTGTCCCCCGTATTTTTGGAACCAGGACCGGTCCAAGAGTCTGGGGCTGGTTTCAGAAATACGGGGGACCCCTACACTTTTTGTCCCCCGTATTTTTGGAACCAGGTCCGGCTCAATGAGCCCGGGGGCTGGTTATGCTCAGGAGGGGGGATCCCACGCAATTTTTTTTTTTTTTAATACAAACCCAAAATCGCACATAAGCTCAAATTCGCACATTTTCATGCCTAAAAATAGCACATTTTCATGCCGAAAATTCGCACATTATCGCACTCAATCGCACTTTTTACCCTCTAATGCGCATTTCATTAAATATGCGAATTATGACCAAAAAATGCGAATTCAGAAAGTGCGAAGTGCGGCGATGTGGAGTGCGATAAATATATGCGCTTTTCTCGCATTCCATAGAATGTCACCCAATGTCTCTTTGCCACACCATAAGCGTCTGTCTATTTCAGTTTTAATCTTTTAATTACCCTGTGTAACATTGCATGCAAATAAAGTGAAAAAAAAAACATATATGTATGACGCAGGTATGTAGTGATGTGACAATGGTCTAGTACAATTAACAATGCAAAACACACATAATTGATTGATGGACACTTCTTATTTCTGGTATTGCTAGCGACAGGGAGGTGTTCATTAGGGTGTTCCCAGCATTAGGGGGTGTCTGTGCACCTCTAAAGGCCCCCATACATTATGTGATTTGGGCCCGATTTCACCCGATTCGGATGAATCGGGCCGTGAAATCGTCCCAAATCGCATGTTTTGACACCCTGTCTGACCCGATGCGCAGTCCGGTGCGCATCGGATCGGATTCGGACAGTCGCACCGGCTGCACATAAGATTTCCTAAATCTTATGTGCAGTCTCCGGGCAGGGTCAGTGGGCGGGGGATGCCAGGGAACTGCAGGGAACAGCCGGGCAAGTTGAGCTGACAAATACTCAGCAGGAGGGGGACTGGGGAGGCAGTGATTGGCTGAGAGCTCTCTAAGCCAATCAGCAATTGGCTGAGAGAGCTCTCAGCCAATCACTGGCTCCCCATTCTTTGTATTGGGTTTTTCTTCCTTGCAGCTGCGGCTGCCTGGTCCTCCTGCCCAGCACGTGAGGTGTTCCCTTCGCTGGTTAACCGGCGTCCCCCTGCCCGCTACCTATGTGTCTGGTGCCCCGCTACCCCTGCCAGCCTCTACACATGCCCGGATCACCAGCGTCCTCTGCCTGCTGACTATTTGTCAGCTCACCCTGCCCAGCTGTACCCTGCAGCTCCCCAGCGTTCCCCACCCAGCTCTCCCCCTGCAGCTCCCCGGGGACTGCATATGATAAATCCATGCAATTTGTCATATGTAAAATTTGGCACATCAAGTGCCTAATCGTGTGTCCCGTCCCGGGGAGCTGCAGGGGAAATCAAGTCCGACTTGTCCCTAGGAGAAGTCAGACTAATGAATGGGGGCCTTAACACTCAATGTGCGCAAGCCTAAGGTGATAGGACGTGTAGTACTGTCTGTCCTCCTCTGCTGGGGCCTACTGCTGTGTTTAGTCCGCTGGTGCCACTGGCTAGTGCCACTGCACTGCCTAGTGGATGCCAGTACCTGCCTAGTGCCTACTGCTGTGTATATAATACCAGTCCGCTAGTGCCTACATACTTTAGTATATAATTCCAGTCTGCTGGTGCCTACTACCTACTGCAGTATATATATAATTCCAGTTGCTGGTGCCTACTTACTGACATATATATATATATATATTTCCAGTCGCTGGTGCCTACCTACTGCAGTAAATATATATATAGATATATATATATATATAAACAAGTAGAAATGCACGTCACTCCGGGTCTGGTGTCAAAACAAAGAATTTTACTGCGCAATGTCTACGCCGTTTCGGGCTGGGCCCGTCTTCAGGACATTAACAGTAGTGTACAACAAAAGTGCAATAAATACCTTACCAGTATCTCAGGTTACTCCCCGCTGCCCGAGCTGAGCGTCGGGCAGCGGGGAGTAACCTGAGATACTGGTAAGGTATTTATTGCACTTTTGTTGTACACTACTGTTAATGTCCTGAAGACGGGCCCAGCCCGAAACGGCGTAGACATTGCGCAGTAAAATTCTTTGTTTTGACACCAGACCCGGAGTGACGTGCATTTCTACTTGTTTGTATTTGTTGGTGAGAATTCGCCCTCAGCACGGGCACCTGGGCAAGTAACGCAGCTGCCCCTTTCAGCGGAGGAGTTGCCGGACACCAGCCAGTCTATATATATATATATATATATATATATATATATATATATATATATATATATATATATATATATATAGCAGCAGAATCTCGCCTAAACCTTGTTACAGGTTATCATTCAGGCCATATGGGGTCAGAGTATTAAGAGTGTGTATCCATTTGGATTTACACTCTTAATACTCTGACCCCATATGGCCTAAATGATAAATTCACTTGAAACGTTTTTCTTTGATGATTGCCAAAACTTTATGTTTATCTGATGCCTTTACTTGTCTTGTGCCCTATGGCTCATTAATGCCGATGTAGCAAAAGTTTTATACGTCTGATTTTATACGTCTGATCTTATACAGATGTATCAATATGCGCTTCATTCAACATATGTGCATACACACCACGCAATCACTGCATCATGATATATCTTGCGCCTTTACAGATCGGCATATAGCAGTCACGGTCGTGACAGTGGCCAGGAGGGGTGATCCGCACAAGTCGGAGCCCCAGACCGGCGCATCTGCCCGACTAAATGACCGCTGGGTCTGACAGTTCTCCGGTTACTAGTAATAGTTACACTTTCGGATATATTGCTATCCCATTACGTTAGTGTTTTAAACATATGCCTTTTTTCTTCTCAGATGTGTACTCGTTTATTAGCACTGTATTCCACATTTAATGTTTTTTTTGCACAATGTTAGTTGCACGTTTTTATTATTCACATTTGTGTACACACAGCGCGATGTCTGGTTGCACGATGACGTCATGGAGGAGACACCCACGGGGCGGCCCTGAGTGTCCAGCCTCCCGGAAGTCGGAGCGTCCCGGCATCGCTGCTGCACGTCCCATGCTGCTTCACCTTATTTATATGTCTCAAGGAGAGGTAAGAAACTGTTTGTTACCACTTAGCACTTTATGCATGACCTGATGAAAAGACCGCACAGGTCTTGAAACGTTGTCGGCTGCACTGTAATTATGCTGTAAAATTTGCTTAACTATATTTTCACCTTTATCAAATCCATTGGAGTGCCGCCTCCTTTCTCAATTATCCCTGTAACAAGGTTTAGGCGATATTTTGCTGCTATATCTACCCCATTGGAAGGCACCGCGGTCTATTGCATTCATCGCCCTGAGTGCCAATCACTGCTGGACTATATATATATATATATATAGCAGCAACTCCAATGGAAAAAGGCACTCAGGAAACGACAGAGTAAGTAAACACAAAAACGTGTATTGATGAGCTTTCGGGGTTTGACCCCCTTCCTCAGAACACGACTACAGCACAGAAGCACAGTACAACACTGACATAAATACCTTAGACCAGAAGATCTCACTCCCCGTGGCGTCCATTCACCAGGTGCACGCTGCAGATGCCGGGACGCAGGCTGATGACGTCATGGATCCAGACACAGGAAGCGGTGCCGCTGCCTAGCAACGCCAGCCGCTTGCGTTTCACTCCGGACCACGCTACTCTCAGCCAGCTTCTCAGGACACTGTTGCCGCCCTGATAACCGCCCACCTGGGAGGAGACAAGATAAACAACAATAAATATAAAGATGCATTACAATGGCAATAGTCTAATGCATATACAGTACATCAAATTACAATCATAGAAAAGGGACCAACAAGACGAACATACAATTAACACATAGCAGAAAGATTAAGTAAGCGCATTCCAGCTGATCTTATCATTAAGCCCATTAGGGGCAATGGTATTTAATCTAAAGATCCAGCGAGACTCGGTGATTAACAGGCGTTTTGCCCTGTCACCGCCACGCATGGAATCTTTGATATGATCTATCATGAAGTACTTAAGAGAGGAAAGCGGGTGCCCCATAGATTTAAAATGGCGCGCCACAGGTTGATCAATCGACCTGCCAGCCAAGGCAAGATCGATGGCCGACCTGTGCAACCCCATTCTAGTGCGGAAGGACTGAGTGGTCTGGCCCACATAGTACAGGCCACACGGGCACACTAAAATGTAAACAACATACTCAGTTCTACAGGTGAGCACATGACGGATCTCGAACTGTTTCTCAGTGTGGGGATGCTTGAAGTTTTTACATGGCTTCAAATATTTGCAGGTCACGCAATCATAGCAGCTGTAACAGCCTGGTGGCTTGGTATAGACATTAGGGTGCCTGGGTATATTCAGACCCGTAATGTCAGTACGCACCAGTCTGTCACGTAAGTTGCGACCTCTTTTAAAGGCTGCCAGCGGGCGTGTAGTTTTGAACCCCGGCAGGTCGGGATCATGTTTGACCATAGGCCAAAGGGCCTTAGATGCATATTGTAGTATAGGACTTGCCACTGAATACGTACTAGTCCATGGCAGTACATTACCAGAATCAGGTTTCCTGGGTTTCAACAAATCTGAACGCGGGATAGACATTACCTGCAATTTTTGCTGGCTCAATGTAACAGGATCATACCCCCTGGCAATAAATTTACCAATGAGGTGATCTAATCGATTAGACAGTAGAGATGGATCACTGATGAGCCTCGCTAACCTCATCATCTGGGAGCGTGGCAATCCCCTTTTAAGGGCAGGGGGATGATGGCTAGATGCCAGTAAGAAGGTATTTCTACCTACATCCTTGTAATAGACATCAGTAGTGATTTTGTTATCAATCAGTGAAACAGATACATCTAGGAATTGAGCACAGCTATCATTACAAGAAAAGGTGAACTTGATCGCCGAATCACTAGAGTTGACTTCTGCAATCAGCGACTCAAACAGCTCCCGTCCACCCGTCCATAGGACAAAAATGTCATCTATGTAACGGGTGTACAGGAGCAGATGTTTGTTCACATCAGGTCTAAGCAAAAACAAATGGTCTTCTTCACGAAACATGTAGATGTTAGCATACGAGGGTGCCACCGCTGATCCCATGGCGCACCCTCGCAGCTGCAGGTAGTAACTACCATCGAACAAGAAGAAGTTCCTCTCCAGTGTCAGTTGCAATAGCCTGAGAAACAACTGGTGGTCAAATATCGCAGTGTCCAGCTGTTGATTCAGGAATAATTGTACTGCTTCCAAACCCCCAGCATGGGGTATGGATGTATACAGGGAAGATACATCTAAACAACACATCAGGGTGCCAGGTGGAACTTCAGGAATGTCCAGTAACAAATTTAAAAAGCTTGTAGTATCCTTAAGGAACGATGGTTTAGAGCATAATAATGGCTGGAGAATATAATCGAGCAGCTGTGAAACTGGCTGATAGAGGGAATTTCGAGCAGCAATAATGGGACGGCCCGGTGGATTCCTGACGTCCTTATGTAATTTGGGCAATGTGTACAGCACAGGAACCACCGGAGCCGCCGTCAGAATCCGATCACGGACTTTTGCAGGCAATAAGCCCTCAGATACTGCGGTAGAAAGAATAGTAGAGAGTTCCTTCTGGTATTTCTGGGTAGGATTCCCAGGGAGCTTCCGGTAAACGGCAGAATCAGCTAATTGTGAGTAGATTTCTTTGCGGTAGTCTTCACTAGCGTGGTCCGGAGTGAAACGCAAGCGGCTGGCGTTGCTAGGCAGCGGCACCGCTTCCTGTGTCTGGATCCATGACGTCATCAGCCTGCGTCCCGGCATCTGCAGCGTGCACCTGGTGAATGGACGCCACGGGGAGTGAGATCTTCTGGTCTAAGGTATTTATGTCAGTGTTGTACTGTGCTTCTGTGCTGTAGTCGTGTTCTGAGGAAGGGGGTCAAACCCCGAAAGCTCATCAATACACGTTTTTGTGTTTACTTACTCTGTCGTTTCCTGAGTGCCTTTTTCCATTGGAGTTGCTGCTTGTATTATTGGTTATGGCACCGGGGCAAGTTGTTTAAAATACCAGAGTGCCGGCAGGATTGTACCCTTGTACGCGTATATATATATATATATATATACAGGGCTATTTTTGTGCAGGCTCCAGCAGGAACTGTGGCCCTTATTCTAGCTCACTCTTTCTGACAAAATATTTCTTAGATGGACAAAACCATGTGCACTGCAGGTGAGGCAGGTGTTACTTGTGCAGAGATAATTAGATTTGGGTGGGGTTTTACTTCTGCCTCACCTGCAGTGCACATGGTTTTGTCCATCTAAGAAATATTTTGTCAGAAAGAGTGAGCTAGAATAAGGGCCACAGTTCCTGCTAGAGCCTGCACAAAAATAGCCCTGTATATATATATATATATATATATATATATATATATATATATATATATATATATATATCCAGTCTGCTGGTGCCTACGTACTGCCATATTGATATATTTCCAGTCTGCCGGTGCCTGCCTACTGCCACATATATATTTCCAGTCTGCTGCTGCCTGCCTACTGCAGTATATATATAATTCCAGTCACAGTTGCCTACCTACTGCAGTATATATAATTCCAGACTGCTGGTGCCTACCTACTGCCGTATATATATTTCCAGTCTGCTGGTGCCTAAATACTGCAGGATATATATATATATATATATATCCTTTGGCTGCACTCCCGGTTAAGAAATAGATGCAGTAGAATAAAGCGGTGCCCTCCTGCAGAAAGACAGTGTATAGCTGTCCTAAGTATATGCGGCGTGGGGGGTTGCGGCTGCACTCGAAAAAACAACACAAGAGACCGTGCTTGGTCACCAACGTTTCAAAGCCGCAAGGTGCATAGCAGAGAACTATGCACCTTGATAAAAAAAAGCCTTGCGGCTTTGAAACGTTGGTGACCAAGCACAGTCTCTTGTGTTGTTTTTTCGAGTGCCGCCGCAACCCCCCACGCCGCATATATATATATATATGTATATACACCAAACAATGGTGTCTTCAGCGCCCTTTTCTTGAAATGTCCATGAAATATAGTAATACAGTAATAAAATCAGATACACTTCTTGAGTAGTTCTTTTGAAGAAAATGTTCCTTTTATTTTCAAAAACCGTGATCAATACCCAACGCGTTTTGTCTCGATAAAAAGCTTCATCAGGGGTTTGTGATCTTTTAATTAGAATTTAACACCTAATACCCTTCAAAGTCAGGTCATGTTTGATTGTGGCAAGCAGGAGGAGGAGTTTGCAGGTGCACACTAAATATAAATGCTAGACCTTTTAATATCTTTGCTATACTGCATTGGAGGTTATTAGCATAATGATGGCCATTATTATGGGCTTGTCCACCGCGTCCAGGTTACCTCAATAGGACAAGTCCCTAACACTACTCTGGGACAGGTTCAGGGCACAGGACCCCCCAGGCCAGCCCAGCAGAGCCACCCCATGGCATCACATTAGTGTGAAATTGAAGTGATAGAAAAAGGTATAGGTGAAATTATATGTGATAAGGCTTACCTAGGTAAGAGGTAATAATAAATGTGAAGGGTGCTACATATATATTAAACAAACTAAAGAGATGATGGAAAGTGTACGATATGATGCCATGGAGCAGCCCAGCAACAGCAGCCCAAAGAGCCCAGCGCCCCAAACACAGTCCCACAGACCAACACTCAGCATATATGTACAGTAGGACTTACCCTCATAGTGCCAAGCTGAGGTGTGCAGTCTTGAGCGTAGGGCTCCAACCTAATTAAAAATGGCCATCATTATGCTAATCACCTCCAATGCAATATAGCAAAGATATTAAAAGGTCTAGCATTTATATTTAGTGTGTACCTGCAAACTCCTCCTCCTGTTTGCTGCACTACAGGTCTCAGCAGGTAGCACCTCATATGTCCAGGGTGTGCAGTTTAGGGCCCCTCCCCCCATGTTTGATTGTGGGCAGATAAGAATATCTGTAAAGGCCCAGTAAGTTTTTGACCAAAATAGAACCTTATTTGAAAATTAATATTATATGAAATTGTAATTTTCTTAGAAGAATATCTATAAGAATATGGTGGGATTTCTCCTAGGATTTGGTTGGGGGCATATTCAGTGGTAAATTCAACCGTAATAGCTCCACAGATTAGTTATCATAAACCGTAGACTTCAGAGGTTAATCACCATATATTTTTGGAATAATTCCTTTAGTGTGGGCATGTGTGCTCTCCTGGTGCCTACTTACTGACATATATATATTTCCAGTCGCTGGTGCCTACCTACTGCAGTATATATATAATTCCAGTCGCTGGTGCCTACTATCAATACCGATATTTATATGACCAAAGAACAATAAGTAAAAAGCGTAGGTTACGTACTTATTCCGTAACTTGTGTACCCTTTATTCCTAGCTACTTGCGAACAAAGCGTAGCGCAGCGTAGCGTACCTTTACCGTGTATTGTACACGCTTGAATCAATGCAGTAATAGGAGATCCCTTCGCAGTTCTTTGTCTCTAATCTGCGAATACACTTTAAGGACAATGTCCGTAATACACCTTATCGCTAGATGCGAATAATAGACGAGACCACGGTATAACAAGTGAGGAGATAGATTCTCTGTAAATAGTGTATTTAGTCCCTAATGGACAAAAGGGGATTACAGAAATAAGAAAATACAGGGTAACACGTAATACAATTATCTAACAATAATAATACAATTCAAACTCTACTAGGGAAAGAAAACAAGCACAGGATACAATCAGCCAACAATACAATAAAAGAAAGTACAGGGAATGCAACCGTTTACCGTCTCAAATATGCACAGCGCAGTCCGGTCGGAGCTCGCTATATTCAGATTGAACTATAGCCCGGTCAATGGTAAGGGATAGAAGCAGTGCCAAAGTGACCGAGCCCGCCCAGGGTTAGCTATCTTATAGGGTCAGAAGGGGTAGGTCAAAGGCCATTCCTATTGGTCAGGGTTCGAATGTCCAGTCCTCAGTGATTGGGGCAAAGTATTACACCTGGTTTGCATAGGTGCAGGGGGAGTGAACTTTGGAGTCCTTTGTGTGTTGGCATCGTCGTCGGGGGTCGTAAATAGCTACAAGAACCGGTTATATCTAGATTCTTTTGTCACACACATTTTAACAGAAATAGTCCTTGGAATATAGATTTTGTCCGTAACTATCGGACTGTATGAATTGCGAATTATTCGCAATGACTGGAGCACTGCGCATAAGAAACGGAACGTAACGATACCAAACATTATACAGACAGAAGTATGTAATGCTGATTAAACTATGTGTAGTGCTCTAAACCTTTAATTAACTATATTTTATTTGGTGTAAGTATGGTATTATGAATTTATGTGTAATAGTATGGCTGCGCTCCTGGTCCACTTTGTCACACAGACTCGGGTATGTATACTTTATTTGCGCAACTCTGCGAACCAAAATGGCGGCAATACTATCCTAAAATGGCGTGTGTGCAACTCGACTTTACTAGTCCACCCTTTGACAGTAAATATAAAACTGTCACAGTACAAAAAAATATTTCCTAAAACACAGAAATTCATAATCCTAACAGAGAAATTTGGGATCTGTGAATTAAACATATAAGGGGAGTAAACCATCTGCTCTTTGGCCAATCCAGGATCATGGATAAATGAGGGGCCGCATTTATCGAACAATCTACTCAGGGTGACGAAGGATAATATACAATTTTTGGGATAAAAATAAAAACAAGGGAGGTTACAACATATACACTTTTTCAAAATATGATATCTTTTAGTGGGTGATGGTTTCAATTCTAGGGTCATATACCAAACCCTGGTCTTCCTCTGCATCCCTCGTTCTTACACTCATGATTTCAGTACGTCTTGTCTTTCCCCGGGTCACCATTTTGACACATTTAAACAATAGCACAAAGACTATGATGGCCCCACCGATACAGAGAAGGAGTTTTCCGATATTAGCTATGATTCCTTGCGCCCATTCTCCTAAACCAGAGAACCAGTGCATTGGGTTCAACCAGGAGGTCCATTCGCTGACCTTATCACCTACTTCTGCCAGGCTGATATTGTGTTCCCTTCTAAATTCCCATTTAAGCTGAAGAATCTCATCCATCCGATGATCGATGATTTCTTCTGGGTCTTCAATATTGTTGGTGATGTAGGTACAACATTTTACCCCAAACTGTGTGGAGAGGGTGACACAATATCCTCCTGTCATGGCTGTCAGATAGTTCAACACCATCCGATGTTGAACTAGCTCTCTTTTATATGCTTGTAACTCTCTCCCAGTGTATCTAAAGGTGTCATCATAAATCTCAGTGATGTTATCTACCAAGCTTGCTAATGCTTGAATATACTTAAAATTTATGACTCCCCTGGCGGTATGGGTAATGTCTAACGCAATGAGGAGTTGGATACCGAATGATTCGTGTATCAATTCAGAGGCTAGGGGTTCCTTCTTGATTGTTAAATCCCTTTTGTGGATTTGGTCATAATGGGTATGAGTGTAAGGAGGAGGTATACCTTTGTGTATGCTTACCATTTCATCATGTGTAAGGGTCATTACTTCGGGTAACACTCTACCTAAATAACAAATTCCAACGTAGTTCATGGAGAGCCATTTGTACGCCCTTTTACCACAAATATAATAAACATCGTCAGGGAGAAAATAAGGTACAGAATATTTCATGATTTTATCACACACTATCCATAAAAACATTCCCGTCCCCTGCTCCCTGACCTGTTCCTCACAGGTTTCTGGTTGTAAGGTCATATTACAATAACCGGCGGATACTCTGCCGGCCATCATTTTATTTTTCTTTACAGTGTAAACATATTTATAGTGTCTTCCACTGGTGCGGATCTTTAATAACAATTCTTTATCAATAGGCTCTCCATCTGGACGCTAGGAGTAAGTTATCGTCTGGTTGTGCCATGTCACTTCCCAAGTACCAATCGCTCTGGAACTAGAGAAGTTCATACATACCAGGGACTTATCCACTTGGTATGGGTGTAATCTAAGACTAGGGGACCTGGTATACAGGTATCTCTTATCCAGTGGCCTCCCTTTATTTAAGACGCTTATCTCAGAGATATTTAGCGGGTATGGGACTAGGCCTACACTACTTCTTTTATGTAATACTTGTGAACACACCCAGCATTCTGTTTGGTTTAAGACCTTACCCACTAATGAGTGGTAATCACTCAAGGGATGTCGGCTCGTAGTTGCCTTACCCATCGACTGACATCGCTGGATGCATTCTTCTTCCATTTTTGGCTGACAATATCTACAAACACAGTACTCACCAGACAATAACTCATCACATTGCCCTTGAACTACGTTTTCCTCATACCTCTTACCCTCTCTTGTTATGGGTAAAGTATCAAGCTTGTTTAGGGATTCTACTTCACCCTGATCTGGGTCCATTAGTACACTGTCAGAACTCCGCTCCGATCGCTCTAGAATGTGGCAGCCACCGAGTATCTTTGGGTAAGGAAGGGAAAACAGGAAAAAAACAAAGAAATAGAAATATAACCATGAACCTGTTCCTTGGAGTTCTTTCATCATCTCTACCAGGGGTCTTTTATTGCTCTGCTCTTTTAACTTTTGCTCGTACAGGTTGCTTGACCTTAGCTGCTTTTCAGTCCTCCCGGAACAATGCCTCTAGCGATATTTCTTCTCTTTCGCTCTCTGCACAAGGGAACTCCGGGTTACTGGCTTTCTTGCAGTGGGACGAATGTATCCAAGTCTCTCTCTCTGCGACTTTAATTGATGTAGTGCTGGTCAACAAAACTTGGTAGGTCCTTCCCAACGGTCTATCAAACAACCTGAGCGTAAAAAATTTCGGATCATAACAAAGTCTCCTGGTTTAAGATTATGACAGTTCTCAGTAGGCATGTCAGGTGTCAATAAATTCAGTTCCTTTTGTTGTTTCCTCAGCTGTTTGTTTAGCTTTAGGATATATTGTACAGTTAGCTTATTGTTACACTTGAGATCATCCTGTGGGTCTATCATGACGTGTGGCTGCCGACCAAACAATATCTCGAAGGGGGACAAGTTAAGCGGAGCTCTGGGAGTGGTCCTAATGCTATACAGCACAATGGGCAGTGCCTCTGGCCATAACAACCCTGTTTCAGCCATAACTTTACCCAATTTGTTCTTAATAGTACCATTCATTCTCTCAACTTTGGCGCTCGCTTGGGGTCGATATGGAGTATGAAGTTTACTATTAATTCCCAGGAGTTTACACATGATTTGGAAGACCTCTCCGGTGAAATGCCTCTGTCACTCTCGATGACCTTTGGGATACCATATCTACAGACAAACTCTTGACATATTTTCTTAGCTGTAAAGGTAGCAGTGTTGGAGGCAGCGGGGAAAGCCTCCACCCAGCTGGAAAACATATCAACACATACTAACACATACTTCAAATTTCTACAGGGTGGTAACTGTATGAAGTCGATTTGTATTACCTGGAAAGGGCCTTCTGTAGGAGGGATGTAGGATGGCTCGGTTGGGATGGCTTTTCCAATGTTCTTCCTCAAACAGGTGAGGCATGACATTGCCACTCTACCTGCTTGAGAAGCGAACCCTGGTGCACACCAGTAGGCCTTTACCAGCTTGCCCATACCTTCCTTCCCAAGATGTGTCAGCCCATGGGCCGCCTCGGCTAGACTAGGAAGGTATGCCCTGGGGGCCACTGGTTTCCCGTGTCCATTTCTCCAAAGTCCGGTGGACTCTTGGCCACATCCCTTCGACTTCCATACTGCTCTCTCCTGTGGGGAACACAAATTCTGCATGTCTATCAGTTTTGATGTGGATACTACCGTCTTTCCCCGATAATTAGACCTACCCCGATAATAAGCCCTACCCCAGATTTTGGACGCTGGTCCAAAATAAGCCCTCCCCCGAAATTAAGCCCTACCATTTTCCCAATGTTATTGTATGTGCACCATATGTGCAGTCTCCGCTCAGCCCCCGCTGACCCCCGCTGACCCCCGCTGACCCCCGCTGCCCTCCGCTCACCTCCTCTTACTCACCAGCAGCACCGCAGCTCCCGTTCCCAGGGATGCATTGCGGTAGGCGCGGCGTGACGTCACGCCGCGCACATCGCGCCGCGCACATCACGCGGCTGAACTGGCTGGCTGCTGCTCACCACACAGCGCCATCAACGGACATCAAGTTAAACAGGTGGGGGCATGTAAAATACTGGCACAGTACCATAAATTATGGATCATTTGGGGGGCATTTCATAAAGGCGCAGTGTGGAATGTTTTAAAGGCGCAGTGGGGAATAAAATAAGCCCTCCCCCGAAAATAAGACCTATGGTCTTTTTTGAGGAAAAAAAAAAAATAAGACAGTGTCTTATTATCGGGGAAAGACGGTATGTTAAGTGTACAGAGGTTTGTAGGATGGGTAGAAATATTTACAGGGCATGCGGCCCTTTTCGCTGCCTCATCAGCGCGGCTGTTACCAAGGGACACCGGGTCCTTCTCTGATGTGTGAGCTTTGCACTTAATAACAGGCACTCTATCTGGAAGCTGGATAGATCCCAGAAGTTTTCTAATATATGTCGCATGCGCCACTGGTGTGCCAGCCACCGTCATGAAATTTCTGAGGCGCCATAGGGCTCCAAAATCATGTACTACTCCGAAAGCATATCTGGAGTCGGTATATATGTTAACTGATTTTCCTTTGGCCAGTTCACATGCTCTGGTCAGTGCCACCAGTTCCGCTACTTGTGCTGAGTGAGGTGGTCCTAGGGGTTCAGCTTCCACAATACCTTCTCCATCTACTACCGCGTAGCCTGTGCACAGCTCTCCCGTCTCCGTTTGTCTATGACAGCTACCATCAGTGAATAAGGTTATGTCTACCTCACTTAATGGGCTGTCGCTTATGTCAGGACGTGCTGTAAAGGTCTGATTCAGGTAGGTCATGCAATTATGTTTGTCCTCACCTTCACTAAACTCTGCCTTACCATTTTCAGCAACATTCCCATCAACCTCCACCCTTTGTGCCTTGGAGGGCACATGAGGTAGGAATGTGGCTGGGTTCAGTGTGTTGCATCTTTTTATGGTAATATTTACTGGGGCCATCAGCGCCAGTTCCCACTTGGTGAACCGTGCTGAGGACACATGTCGTGTTTGGGCAGAATTTAGGAGGGCAGAGACAGCATGGGGAGCATGAACAGTTAAATCGTGTCCTAACACCACATCCTCACTCTTGCTTACTAGTTGTGCTATCGCAGCTACGCTTCGTAAGCAAGTTGGGAGTGAGCGTGCTACTGTGTCCAATTGGCCACTGTAGTACGCTACTGGTCGGTTGGCATCACCATGTTTTTGGACAAGTACTCCTGCCGCACACCCAGCTGATTCTGTTCCGTACAGTTCAAAGGGTTTCCCGTAATCTGGCATTCCCAGTGCTGGGGCCTTTGTTAGGCTCACCTTTAGTTCCTCGAAAGCCAGCTCAGATTCCTCAGTATGAGAGACCCGGTCTGGCTTAGTTGAGGAAACCATTTCTTGTAGTGGTAATGCCATAATAGAGAATCCTGGGATCCAATTGCGACAGTATCCACACATGCCTAGGAACGTAGGGATCTGGTGCTGGGTCTGCGGCAGTACCATGTTTTGAATCGCTTGGATTCGGTCATCAGTGAGGTGTCTCAGCCCTTGGGTAAGGCAGTGGCCCAGATACTTAACCCTGGTCTGACATAATTGTAGCTTATCCTTTGATACTTTATGTCCTGTCTCTGAGAGATGCATCAGCAGCTGTCGAGTGTCATCTACTGATGACTCCAGTGACTCAGAACACAACAATAAGTCATCGACATATTGTATTAGTATCGAACCATTCATAGGTTGAAAGGATTGTAAACAATCATGCAAGGCCTGGGAGAAGATGCTGGGGCTGTCTATGAATCCCTGAGGGAGTCGAGTCCAAGTGTACTGTACTCCTCTGTAAGTAAAAGCAAAAAGGTACTGGCTGTCAGGATGTAAAGGGACAGAGAAGAAAGCAGAACACAAATCGATGACTGTAAAAAGTGTACAGTGAGATGGGATTTGCATCAGGATGACAGCTGGGTTTGGCACTACGGGGAATTGGCTCTCAACTACTTTGTTTACCCCTCTTAGATCCTGCACTAGTCTGTAGCCCCTCCCCCCACTCTTTTTCACAGGAAAAATGGGACTATTGGCCGTGTTAGAGGTTCGAACTAGGATTTCTTGTTGGAGCAATCGTTGGATCACAGGGTACACACCTAGTTCGACTTCAGGTTTTAAAGTGCTCTTTATTTGTACTGTATTTTTGTTATTTATTCAATGTTATGCCAAGTTTTGTCTCCCTGTATTGTTCCTTTGTACGGCGCTGCGAAACACTTGTGGCGCCTTATAAATAAAATTATAATAATAATAATAATAAAAGGGTATTGTGGTATTTTTGGGGCTATCCTGCCTTCTTTTAAACGAATCTCTACTGGAGCTACGTTTGCCATCAACCCAGCATCCTGTCCATCTTTAGTCCAAAGGGAACTCGGTATTTGTGCTGTTTTTTAGCTACCCTAGATGGATTTGACTCTACAACAGTTGAATACAACATTAGCCTCTGAGGACTGTCCAACATATCTTGCACTTTTTGTGCAAGATCTCTAGGAGTGTCCAGAAATACCCCATCGGTGGTGCAATAGATGACACATCCCATTTTACATAGTAAGTCTCTACCCAGGAGGTTAGTCGGGGCCGCTGCAGCCAACAGGAAAGAATGTTTGGTATGCAGAGGCCCGATCGTAACTTCTGCTGGTTTTGTCAGTGGGTAATGTTGCACTTTTCCTGTTACCCCAATTGCTGCTACTGATTGATCAGTGAAACCCAAGTGAAGGGGAGTGTTGAGAACAGATATGGCCGCCCCTGTATCAACCAAAAAGGTTTGTCTTACTCCAGCTATATCAACCTTTACCTGAGGTTCCTCCCTGAGGTGTTGTGTCAATCTAACTGGTTGTAGGATACAGGTATGACCTGTTTCCTATTGTCTTACCTGGGTTGCCCTTAGTACGGTGTCAGCCATCAGATGGGGAGGGGGCATGTTGCGTGACCTGTCTGTCTCCTCCCATTGTCTAGGGGCTGGGTATCTCCGTGTCTCACCCTGGTGAGGTTCCCAGTCTCGCCTATGTGTTTTGTATCTCCTGGGGTTTCCTGACTTGCATTGATTTGCAAAGTGTCCCTCTCTGTTGCAGTTGTAGCATACCATGGGTTTTCTCCCTGTGTCTCTGGTGTTTGGTTGGTATGCAGTTTTATTTGGGACATTTGCAAAAGCTTGGATGCTAACCGCCATAAATTTTTCGGTTTGCATCTCTCTGTTTCTTAGTATGTTTTTGTCATGGTCGACAGCAGATTCCCGTAGGGCATCTACTGTCATTCCTCGCCAATTCGGGAAAGATGTCTGGACCCTGGTCAATATTTCTCTCTCAGCCCCTCCACTAGCACAGAGACAACCATCTCCCTCAGGTGTGGGTTATCCTTAGGATCGGCGACACCAGTGTGTTTAGATACCGTCATCAAACCCTGGTTGAAATATTCGCTAGCTGATTCACCATCTTTTTGTTTGATAGTGAATATCTTGCTATATTCCACTGCTGCAGGAAAATATACACCCAACTGTAAGTTTATTAGGCGTATATTTTCCTGGTTGATCTCATCATTTATTTCCTTGTCTCCTCTCAACCCGCTATCCTGAATAAATTTCAAGATATCGATGTGAGTAGGGAGACAGGCCCTCAACATGATTCTCCAATCCTTGTTGGTGGGTTCATCAGAGTTTCCCAGATCCCTTACAAATTTCTGTCATAAGGTCAGATCTTTCCTAGGATCAGGGAAATCTGAAATGATGGACCGCAGTTCTAACCGTGTCCATGGATTTAACATGGTCATCTTCCTGGTAGGTATCACACCCTCTCTGTCTGCCTTACCATAGGGAACCTCCAGTGTACGTACTGGGCATGTTTGCACCACATCCGCATTACTGGGTCCTGGTATGGGGTTGTCTGTGTCTGTGCTGTGTAGTGCTTTCTTACCTGAGTCCACAACTACGCTGTTGGCATCAGCCGTCTCCTCTTCCTGTGCTGGAGCCCCAGCAGCAGGTTTTGCTGGTTCAGCCTTTCCTTCAAGCATGTTAATTGCATGGGAGACGGCCGATGTCAACAGCAGATCGTTTTCCTCTCTGGTTTCCTTGTAAGGGGATAAAACAGGGTACAGGTTAGTAATGGTTACATCTTTACTCATGTTTTGTTTGGCAGTCATTAACCCCTTCGGCACATATGGAGGTGGGGGAGCGGTTGCTGTTGCATTCCTGCGGCGGCTGATTGTATCTGTTATTGCTAGACATCCAATTCCCCATTGTTCCTGCCCTTCCTTCTGCCACAACTTAAGAATTTCAATGTGCTTCACTCTCTTCTTACGTGAGGAAAGTAGACATATCTCATCTTTTACTGCGGATAAGATCTCTGGATCAAAACTACCAACATTGGGAAATTCTAACTTGCTGCCCTGTGTCATCTTTTTCCATTTTTCTTGGTAAAAAACTGCTCGTTCACTGTGCTTTCTGCACATTATGAATGCTGCCGACCCTTTAGGTCGGCTTGATTCCTCCCTAACTAGCACGGTATCCCTGTGCGACCCGTTTTTTCCCATTGTTACAGGAATAAAAGTTTACAGCTAGCAGAAACCGGTGGGTCGTTTGTCCTTGAGTCACTCCCAAAACACTCCTCCCCAACAGAGTGACACTATTCCGCACTTAAGCGTGAAGCCCACTCTGCGAGGTTATGTACTCAATCACCACTCGCTTACGGTCAGAAACGCATTAAGTTCACGACTTGCGGGGTGCGGCCGAGTTTTGCAGAACACAAAAAAACTTGTTTTTCCTGTATCCTCAAAACTGGTATATTTCTAAAGTGGCTAATCAGATCACTGGGTTCCGATTTAGCTTCTTGTACCCTTCCGGTGGATCAAAATAGGTAGGTCCACGGAAGGGGCAGTTCCTATGGGCACGTCGTCACGTGCGCCTCTATATCTTAAACCTTGTCCTACTCTGGACTGCGCTGAGTCGTGTCGTCACACACCCATTCACCTCAGTGATTGTTTAACACTGGGTGCTAGTTACACCTGGTCTTACGCTTAAACTTGAAATATTTCTGTACAGAAAATCTTCCCTAGTTGGTAGTTTCTCACTAGATACTTATGCAGGTATAAATCCCTTAACTGGCTATAGGAATCTATTAAAATAATGCTTGAGTTGCTTGTTTTTTTTGGGAAAAATGAACAATAAAAGAAAAACTTATTTTCTCTTATTAATTACCACTTTATCCACAGTATGTATACTGTTTTAAATAAAGCTAGTGATTTAATACTATTCACCTCTAGGTTTCTATGTGTGCTGCATGTGCAGTGCCAGTGAACAGCCACGTATGTACGTGTGTTTGCTAGACCTGTTCACAGGCCGCCGATGAATCGGCCACCCACGCGTTCTACAGTGTATTTGCAAGGTCGCGATCGGGTTTCGCTATACGCAGTAATTGCGCATAAATATGGAATAAATCCCTTAACTCAGTCCGAAAGTTACGTATAAAGATGCGAAATAAATCCCTCACTTAATCCGTAAATTAAAGATGCAAAAATTTCCCAACGTAAGCACGTGCGTGCGCACCTTGCGTAATACACAAAAGACGCTTCACGTTACTGTAAAAGGCCCAGAACTTATCGCCACGTGGCGGAGTCCCTGGCCCTGCAGTAACTAACAATAAAAGTTATAGTTTTGCACAGAAGGGATCCTCTATGTACTATAATAAACACAGGCCTTTGCCTCCACGTGTGCGAACCTTATCGCACGTGGCACATATACTGTAATGAACAAGCAACTCAAGACACTATACCCTGTTAAACTACTTGTGGCAGGCAGAAGTACAGCTTACTAAACACTTAATATACTTTAAAACACATGGCTTAATATTTCCTCAGGTTTCACTTATTGTACTTCGGGTTCAAACGCTAGCACCTCTCGAACCCTGCACCGCCGCGGACTTGGCCTCTCCAGCAATGGGTAAATAATCACTTCCACCCTTTTGCTGGTATAGGTCAAGCCGCGCAATCGGTACAGTGTTCTAGATTGTGAAACGGCCGGACGAAAGCCCCCAATTATCAATACCGATATTTATATGACCAAAGAACAATAAGTGAAAAGCGTAGGTTACGTACTTATTCCATAACTTGTGTACCCTTTATTCCTAGCTACTTGCGAACAAAGCGTAGCGTACCTTTACCGTGTATTGTACACGCTTGAATCAATGCAGTAATAGGAGATCCCTTCGCAGTACTTTGTCTCTAATCTGCGAATACACTTTAAGGACAATGTCCGTAATACACCTTATCGCTAGATGCGAATAATAGACGAGACCACGGTATAACAAGTGAGGAGATAGATTCTTCGTAAATAGTGTATTTAGTCCCTAATGGACAAAAGGGGATTACAGAAATAAGAAAATACAGGGTAACACGTAATACAATTATCTAACAATAATAATACAATTCAAACTCTACTAGGGAAAGAAAACAAGCACAGGATACAATCAGCCAACAATACAATAAAAGAAAGTACAGGGAATGCAACCGTTTACCGTCTCAAATATGCGCAGCGCAGTCCGGTCGGAGCTCGCTATATTCAGATTAAACTATAGCCCGGTCAATGGTAAGGGATAGAAGCAAAGCCGAAGTGACCGAGCCCGCCCAGGGTTAGCTATCTTATAGGGTCAGAAGGGGGAGGTCAAAGGCCATTCCTATTGGTCAGGGTTCGAATGTCCAGTCCTCAGTGATTGGGGCAAAGTATTACACCTGGTTTGCATAGGTGCAGGGGGAGTGAACTTTGGAGTCCTTTGTGTGTTGGCATCGTCGTCGGGGGTCGTAAATAGCTACAAGAACCGGTTATATCTAGATTCTTTTGTCACACACATTTTAACAGAAATAGTCCTTGGAATATAGATTTTGTCCGTAACTATCGGACCGTATGAATTGCGAATTATTCGCAATGACCGGAGCACTGCGCATGAGAAACGGAACGTAACACAAAATCGCACACAAAAACACATCGCACACAAAAACAAAGGTGTTAGATTTTAGGAAGGCTGATTTTGTAGAGATGGGAAACTCTGTAAGGGATTCTTTGGCAGAGTGGAAGAACTTGGAAGGAGTGCAGGATAAGTGGGAAAAATTAAAAAGTGCAATTCTAAAAGCAACAGAACTTTGTGTCAAAAGAGTTAGGAAAAACACAAGAAAAAGAAAGCCATTGTGGTTTGCAAAAGAAGTAGCAAGTATTGTGAAAGCAAAAAAGTTGGCCTTTAAGAAATTTAAGCAGACGCAGAAGAATGAGGACAAAGAGGTGTATCTTGTTAGACAGAAGGAGGCTAAGAAGGTAATCAGATGTGCAAAAGCACAGGCTGAAGAGAAAATGGCCCAGTCAGTGGGTAAAGGGGGGAAAACTATTTTAGGTATATAAGTGAAAGGAGAAAAACAAAAAGTGGAATAATTAGACTGAAGACAGAGAGTGGAAGTTTTCTTGAGGGGGACAATGTAATAGCAGATAATATTAATAATTATTTCTGCTCAGTATTCACTGCTGAAAGAGAGGGGAAGGGGCCACAGTTAAGTTGCAAGTATAGTCAGAAAACTGAGGGAGAGACAAGTACATTTACAGAGGAGAAGGTCCTCACAGAACTCTCAAAACTGAAAGTGGATAAATCAATGGGGCCAGATGGGATACATCCAAGGATACTAAAAGAGCTTAAAGGGGAGCTGGTAAAACCAATAACAGAATTATTCAACCAGTCACTAGCTACTGGAGTAATCCCAGAGGACTGGAAAACAGCGAATGTAGTCCCACTGCACAAAAGTGGAAGCAAGAAAGAGGTAAGCAACTATCGACCAGTGAGCCTTACATCAGTACTAGGGAAATTGATGGAAACACTCTTAAAACAAAGAGTTGTAGAATATCTCAAAACCAGCAATTTACAGGATCCAAAACAGCATGGGTTTACTGGGGGAAGATCATGTCAAACAAATCTTATTGACTTTTTTGACTGGGTGACTAAAGTAATAGATCAAGGTGGGGCTGTAGATGTAGCTTATCTAGATTTTAGTAAAGCTTTTGACACTGTCCCACATCGCAGACTGTTAAATAAACTTGAAAGCTTGGGATTGGATTCTAAGATAGTTGAATGGATAAGAGCGTGGTTGCAGGACAGAAAACAGAGAGTTGTAGTAAACGGAGTACAGTCAAAGGAGGGAAAGGTTACAAGTGGAGTACCCCAGGGATCTTTACTTGGACCGGTGCTTTTTAATATCTTTATTGGTGATATTGCAAATGGAATTGAGGGTAAAATGTGCCTTTTTGCAGATGACACAAAGGTATGCAACAGGGTAGACACACCAGGAGGGGTAAAACAAATGATTGAGGATCTAGGCAGATTAGAGAAATGGTCAAGAGAATGGCAACTACAGTTTAATGCCAAAAAATGCAAAATCATGCACTTGGGTCTCAGAAATCCAAAGACTCAATATAGTATAAATGGCACTATAATGGAAACTACAGAGGAAGAGAGGGATCTAGGTGTCACTATTTCAGGGGACTTAAAAGCAGGTAGGCAATGTAACAAAGCAATTAAGAAGGCAAGTCAGATGCTTGGTTGCATAGGGAGAGGTATCAGCAGTAGAAAGAAAGAAGTAATAATGCCGCTGTATAGGTCATTGGTACGACCTCACCTAGAGTATTGTGTTCAGTTCTGGAGGCCATATATAAATACATTAGAGACTGTACAAAGAAGAGCAACTAAAATGGTGCATGGCCTACATCACAAAACGTACCAGGAAAGACTAAAAGATCTTAATATGAGAAGGGAAAGGGGGGACATGATGGAAACTTTCAAATATATCAAGGGCTTTAACAAGGTACAGGTGGAAGACATTCTTCACAGGAAGAGGAGCAACAGAACACGAGGACATGCACTGAAACTAGAGGGAGGAAGATTCAGGGGAAATGTGAGGAAGAATTTTTTCACAGAAAGAGTAGTAGATAAGTGGAATAGCCTCCCAACAGAGGTGGTAGACGCAAATACAGTAGTACAATTTAAACATGCTTGGGATAAGCATATTGATATCCTTACATAAAAATAAGGATCAAATATGGTTTGAGGTAACATGTTTAAAAAAAGGGGCAGACTAGATGGGCCAAGTGGTTCTTATCTGCCGTCAAATTTTATGTTTCTATGTTTCTATGTAACGGTACCAAACATTATACAGACAGAAGTATGTAATGCTGATTAAACTATGTGTAGTGCTCTAAACCTTTAATTAACTATATTTTATTTGGTGTAAGTATGGTATTATGAATTTATGTGTAATAGTATGGCTGCGCTCCTGGTCCACTTTGTCACACAGACTCGGGTATGTATACTTTATTTGCGCAACTCTGCGAACCAAAATGGCGGCCATACTATCCTAAAATGGCGTGTGTGCAACTCGACTTTAACACTACCTACTGCAGTATATATTATTCCAGTCTGCTGGTGCCTACCTACAGCTATATATATATATATATATATATATATATATATATATATATATATATATATTTCCTTCACACAGGCTGAGTGTGAGGTATGCTCCGCCGAACAAGTGTGATTAATAGGATACACACAGAACTGATTGTCGGCACAAACACACAGCGTTAATTAATTGGTGTACAGTAATACACAGATAAAGAATAAAGAAAATAACCCTTTAAGCTCATTAAATAGTAGGGCAATGTATTGACAAGTTAAATGCAGTAGCAGTAGCGTGATCAAGATTGTGGAACTGACCGCTGGGCAGAGAAACTGCTAAACATGGATCTAACAGCAGCACGGGCAGCTAGAGAGGATTACACTGATACCGGCACCCGCTCCGTGAGGTGTTTCAGTTTACCGTGACCACCGGGTCTTGGCTACTGTACACGCTCACTGGTTCTGCAGGAGCCCGGGGTGAGTCACACTCAGCTCTGTGCCCGTGGTGCGGATAATGTGAACAAGCCCTATGCGAAACACGTGTCAGAGTTAGACGCCCCTGACACTCCCCCATTGTTCAACGCGGCACCCGTCCCAGCTGTATGATTCCAGCTAGACGAAGCCCTACAAGCATCGCCAGGTATCCGCACCACGGGCACAGAGCTGAGTGTGACTCACCCCGGGCTCCTGCAGAACCAGTGAGCGTGTACAGTAGCTGTCCGTGCTACTGCTTGATTTATGTTAGCAGCTTTCTCCGTCCAGCAACTAAATCTAATATCTTTTTTATGTGCAGCCTTGATCACGCTACTGGTAATTCATTAACCCTTTATACATCGCCTATTATTCAATCTGCCTAAAATTGTTATCTGCTACACTTGTAAATTACTATATATTGATTGATAATAATTCTGGGTGATTGTGCCCAGAATTACTTTTGTGTGTACTCTGGACCTTGCTAATCCCACCACATTTACCCTGAGCATAGCACCCAATCAATGTGGTTAAAGGGTATTCATGCATGTCACAGCTGTGGCTTCTTCCCCACTTATTGACAGACCTTTTTGTTTCTTGTATTGTGCTTGATACATTGTAAACTCCAGTTGGATTTGTAGCAGTATTTCAGCATTTACTGTCACAATCATTTGCTTTGTCTAGAGATTCAAAAAGCTAAATACCAGCTACCACAAGCACATTATTGTGACCATATTTATGCATGTCACAAATGGACTTAATGCATTTTCTTGTCTGAATAATATTATCCCGTGGGTGCGATCTGGTACTTGGCGGCATCAGTACTGAGACCAGATACACTACTCCATACTGGAGAATTGGGTACATTTTCTAACTATAGGCTTATTCTCTGATGGGACTTTCGTGATCCCCTATTACTCTCAATCACCATTCGATGTCAATGATAGATGGTGAGTAGTAGAAGGGGGGTTCAACGTTACCCATCCTTTCACTTATATCTCTATATATATGTACGTTGCTCTCTCATTTGCTGCGTTATCTCCAATCTCTCTGCAATGCCAAGTGGTAACAGGGGGGTAGTTGCTATTTGTAGCGAAAAGCAGAAGCACATATAAGCCTTCTTATTACCGAGGTGCGCTCTCATCTAACGGTCGAATTACTGCCATACATCACTGGTACGCCTGATTCTCATTCCGAACTCAGAAGCTAAGCAGTGATTGGCCGGGCTAGTACCTGTATGGGTGACCGACAGGGAATACCCGAAGCTGTAACACATCAGACAGCAGAAACACCATTATCCGGCTAAAGGAGCAATCCATTTCTTCCTATAGTTTTCTTATATTTCTCTACATTAAGAAATTGTGACTGGGACCACACCGCACTAATTATTACACATATGGGGGATTAAATGTCATGCGTCAAATATTCCTATGTGAGCAAGCATTATTTCTGAATTTGTTCCCCAACTCGATTTGTTGAAGGATATTACCTCATTTGCTCGCATATCGTACTTACTCTAGTAATTTTCGCTACCAAGTAATTATTCTGTGACCACTAGATTGTACGTATTATATTTGTTTCTTTTGTTTATTATTGTATCCTTATGTTTTGCTACACGTACTGATATTTTAGCAAAGATAATTAATAAAAGTTAAATTTTAAACACCATAAATAATTTCATTTCATAAGTGTGCCCCAAAAACCTTTTTTGTTCTTCCTTTGTCACCCTCGTGACTCAATTCTCTTCAGTTCTGTCGCTGAACTCTTTTGGGAGCACCGCCAACCAGACACGCCAATCAGTTCCTGTTCTGTGCGGTAAATATGTTGGTACAATACATGTACGTATATAATTGTCAATAATTAATTGTTAAACTTGCCAGTGCCGACCCCCACCCATATTGTAACCTCTCAAGCTCCATCAGGTTGGATGGGAAGCGTCGGTGCACAGCCATTTTCAGATCTCCCTGCACATTCCAGCATCAGCAGTACGTCAACAGGCAGCAACCGCTGAGCGGGGTGGCTGGTGCAGTCTGCTGCAGGAATTCCTGTTAGCTTTAGAGAGGCATGTTCTACCCAGGTCTCAGGTATACCTTTACGGTTGGCATTATTCCAGCATTGAGGAGAGCTGATTGAAGCACCTGTATCTATTGCATTAACCACACAGTGTTAATTACACCGGATATTAACAAAGAACTTTTGTTCAGGACTTCAAGTTTTCACCCTAAAATCTTCAAATCAAAGGAGTATATGTATATGTATGTTTACATTTTTTATGTTTAAAATTTGAATACTTGTGTATTAATGTTAAAAATGTATATTGCATATATAAATTAATAAATAAATAAATACATTTTATTATTGCAACTGCTCATCCAATTGTGTGGTGCTTTCTAATATATATGTACAGAGGTAAACCTCTGTCCATATTTATCTATTTTGGGAGGAGAGTCTCTAAAACAGAACATCCCCGGGTTTTTACCGCATTTTAATATGCAGCAATTAACTGGTTCACTGCGGGGGGGGGAGGGCGGGGTATCCCATGGCGATACCCCATAGAAGCCTATGGGCTTCTTAACGCGACCCACGCCACCCCGCACCGACCACTGCCGACTCGCCCCGACCCCCCCTCACCTGTGTCTGGGCAGCACAGCGCTGTGCTGCCTGGACCTGTGACCTCCTCCTCCCTGCACAGAAAATCATCTTACGGGTGCAGGGAGGAGGAGAGCCCGCCCCCCCTGCAGCAGCAGCAAAATTAGCCGGGTAAGGGAGGGAGTGGGGAGCCGCCAGGACCCGCTGCGCATCTCCGGCTCACCGCAAAATACAGCGATGTACGGCGGTAAGGGGGCGCGGATGTTAGAGCATCCCCCCTTGGTCTTTAGTACTCAGGGGTTAAAGTGAGGGGGAACAGGGTGGCACTGTGTTCCACTACCTCTAATGGTGAAATGGAACATTTTAACCTCCACATTAGACCTGCACATTAATTCTCACAGAAAAGCTTTGTAGTTTGCAGGGGGATGCCAACAACCCTACCTATGGCCCTCTTTCTGTCTAATGGGGGGGAGGGGAGGGGGAGATTAGGTGGCATCGAGAAATGAGATCCCCCACCTCTGCATGACCACTTTATGCCCTGTTAGTACTCTCCAGAGATGTTAAATCAGTTTTAAGTCTGGGCTCTGGCTGGGCCATTTAAAGACATTCACAGAGTTGTTGTTAGGATCTGAGGGTATCCCCGCCAACCCTAACTCCGTTGCCTCGAGCTGAAATCGACGGTAGTGTGCAAGGCTAGGCTTCACCTGGGCTGAAGGGCGAATGAGGTCTGCCCCACTCCGCTACAGGCAGGTCTTAGGAATGGACAACACTACCGCCGAGGTCAGGAGAGGACAAGGGGAAAACTAGCTAGCACCAGTAATGGCGGGGAAGCTCAGAGCCCCTGTGAAAGGTCGACACAGGAAGATGGCGACACAGTGGTAAATCCCCTGATAACCAGACTAGGGAAGTACAGGCGGACGCAACAATGCGTAGTGATCTAATACAATAACAAAAATTATAGGGCTAGATGGAATACCCAATAGCAACAATGCTAAAAGCTGGTACCAATAATAACAATAATAATATCCAATAGATATACCAGAATAAAAGGATATATATGGGAGGACCCCAGAGGGTGTCCCACTGGGACTCACGATGAGACGGGTGTCTCAGACAGGGACACGCATGGACCACGGCACCACCGCTTCCTTCCTCGATATGGAACACTCAAGATTGTAATATGTTCTCAGGATATCAGCAGCAGGTGTCACAGGAAACAAACGGTACAGCAGAACAACGACCCACGGGAAGCCAGACACGAAATAGCCAGCCAGACTGGAAACCAGAAAGACTCACTATATCCGGCGTCGGTCTGAGGTAAGGAAAAGGTATATATATATCTGCCTGGGCCAATCAACTAGAGCGGGGACCGCCCTCTGATAAATTACCCCCCATGTGTGTTTGTATTTCCCGCCTGGCGTCTCCGTTGCCTAGGCAACCGCTGCGGCAGCGGGGAGACAGGAGCCGGTCTGCGTCGCGGTTGCCTGGCGACCGCAGCCGGAAGTTCGGGCTCGGAAGTACGCTGACGTCCCGGCTGCTTAGCAACAGTCGGGACGCATACTCCGGGACCCGACGGAGCGTCAGGGGAGCTGACGCCGCTGGTCCCAACAGTTGTCCTGAAGCCACTCCTTTGATATCTTGGCTGTGTTCTTAGGGTCGTTGTCCTGCTGAAAGATGAACTGTCGCCCCAGTCTGAGGTGAAGAATCCCTGGAGCAGGTTTCATGCAGGATGTCTCAGTAGTATATTGCTGGATTCATCTTTCCCTCTAATCCTGACATTAGACATGATGCTGGCACCACCATGCTTCACTGTAGGGATAATATAGGCCTGGTGATAAGCAATGCCTGGTTTCCTCCAAACATGACACCTGGCATTAAATAGTTCAATCTTTTTCTTATCGGACCAGAGGATTTTGTTGGCCTGAGAGTCCTTCAGGTGCATTTTGGCAAACGCCATGCGGGCTGCCATGTGGTTTTTTTTTTTTTCCAAATTTATTTTTATTGAAACTTAAATGGTGAGATAACATAAAATTAAAGTATAGAGACATATATTAGACATGGTCTATCAAACAGTAAATGATTCACGTGTGTAATTGCTCAAAACAATGACATACTGTATGCAATGATATAAAGTTTACATTTTTTTTTTAAATAACTCGAAGTATAGGAACAATATACACACATCTAAGTGGGATGTTATCTTGCATGAAGCAAAATATGCGTTCCAAGCCTGACTTTAAAAGCAGTCGGGATCGTTTTGCTGAGAATGGCTGTGAATTGTCAAGCTCACGGCCGGATTTCGCCGATCCACTACCGTTTCTCTTGACCACACCCCTTTTTTGGCACCCGGCAGGCGGGACATTGAATCGCGCCTGTCGAGATGCAATCAAGTAGGCCGAGAAAAAAGAGACCAGGTCACGACTGTAGGGCCGGCCCGACAGTTGTGACACGGGATTGAATACTGCCCTAAATCTGTTTTTATCATATTGATTTGCACAATTGTTGGTTTGCCTGGCTTTTCCATGTCTATGGATCTATGAGGTGAGAATCATCATCTACAGATCTGAACAGCAGGAGTGGTCATTGGATGCTAGCAGTTTTGCCTGAGGATTTACTTTGATTCATGCTCATATATCTATGCACATTGTAAGTGCAAACCTATCATTAAAATCCCAACTCTTATCAATTGATCTGCAGAACTATTATTTGTTTTTCTAATCCCTCAAAATATGTGCCTAACGGCTATATGAGATGGGATATTATACCAACATATAATTCTCAGCCAGAACGATCCATTAGAGAGGATATGTTATTTAAAAGGACAGTATTAATCATTTAATACATGTGTTTTTTCACCTATTGTGTAACTAGAAATGCTGTATAAGCTTTGTTTTCACTGTGTTTATGTATCCTTTGTAGTGTATTGGATGTCACTCTTTCTAAAAAAGCTTGTTAGCTGCACCTGAGGTGCAAATATATAACTGCAAATAAGAAACCCAATACCGGTTGAGTATCCCTTATCCGTATAATCCAACATATTCCAAAAACCGTCCTTTTTCAGAATATTTGTTTTTTTCTTTCTTGTTTCCATACCCGCCCCATACTTACCTCATCCCCTGTCCCCTGGCCCTGGTGTCCACAGAGTCATCTTCAGCGGTATCACCGGTCTCAAAGATGCATTTTGCGGGTGCGCTGGTGACGTCACCCACGCACATGTGCAATGCATCATTGGGGGGGATTCTGTTGAAGACGACACCGATGGCCGCCACAGACGCCAGGGGGCACCGTAGACATTGGTGGACCTTCAGGGGAAAAAGGTGAATTTTTTTTTCTCCAAAATCCGGAATATTCCCTTATCCAAAATGCTCGTGTCCCGAGCATTTCAGATAATGGATTGCATACAGCAACGTTAGTATCCATACTTCCAGAACTTTCCAAAATATATTGTGAGTAATGGTATATAGAAATATCTAGCAACAACAAGCATTTAAGCATAAACTTTGGGCAGAGTGTGACACGCCCCCTCAATGGCGCATCCTACTGTAATCTCCCTGATTCTAGTAGGTAAGTATGCTCCTTATTGCAACTCCAAGAGTGCACAGTGATTCTCTATATAATTTGTAATTTAGGTACAGAAGACCTTCTTCAGGCCTGATCGCTCATCTGCAAATTTGCAAATGACTGCGGGGAGTTAGCCACTGCCCAGACAGAATGAAAACCCGCCCTGTGCAAATCTGCAAGTCTGACCCTTCCACAACTCTGCAACAGATACAGGTGGATCGAGGCCAGCTCCAACGTCACAAACCCTCCCTAAAACACTTGGGCTTCGGTAATCCAACAGATTGCAAATTCTCACAATAGTGATCAACTCTTAATCAGTGGCAATTATTCTGGTTCACTCGCAAAGGTAAATTCTCAAATGGACAAAACTATGTGCACTGCAGGGGGCAGATGTAACTTGTGCAGAGAGAATTCGATTTGGGTGGGGTCAGGGCCGGTGTAAGGCTTCACCGCACCCTAGGCAAAACTTTAATTTAATGTCCCCCCCCTCCATCATACTGCCACCAATACACACGTTCCAACCCCTTTAGGCAGGGCTTGACAATTTTTTTTAAATCTAGGAGCCAGGACAAAAGTATAGGAGCCAGACAAACTTAAGGGTGCCCCTACACGGTGCAATGTGGGGGATGTGACAGGGTGGGAAGAGGTGAGAGAGAGAGAGGGATGAGATGGGAGGGGGAAGGTGACGAGGGTGAGGTGACAGGGGGCAAATGAGTAAGGTCATGGAGGGAGAGATGACAGGGGGTTAGGTGAGTGGGGGTGAGGCAACAAGGGAGCAATAGAGAGGGTGAGGTGATGGGGGGTTACTTGATAACCAATGATAAGGTGCAAGAGGGAGTGAGATGATGGGCATGAAGTGACAGGGGAAGAGTAAGTGAATAGGTGGGAAGGGGGGGCTCACCAACATCAGCGGGTCTTCTGGTCACTGCTCGGCACCTGCTTCCTGGTCGCTGCTGGTCTCTTTATCCCCTGCTTCTCTGTGCCAGCCGCCGCTTGGCTGGGGGGGGAAAGGGGGAGTTGAGCAAAGCTGGACACGGTGCGCTGCTGCTGTTAGGGGGGGCAAATGCTGCCAACATTGCCTCTCCAGTCTGTTAGGAGAGGGAGGATAGGGAAGGTCGGGCAACACTGGCTAGGGCATGCTGCTGCTGCTCTGTTAAGAGAGGAAGGGTTGGGCTGCCACTGCCGGCACTGCTACAGCTCAGCTCTATGGGGCACCAGACAACACAGCCCGCACTACCGTCGCTGTCTGCTAGGAGAGGGAGGGTAGGGAAGGTTGGGCAATGCTGGCCGTGGTGTCCTGTCGCTGCTCTGTTAGGAGGAAGGGGGGTTGGGCTGCTGCTGCTGCTCAGCTCTATTAGGAGGGGGAGTCCGGCAACGCTGCCCGCACTGCTTCTCTGTTGGGAGGTCGGTCAGTTGGTCAACGCTGGCCCACAACCAGATTTTGTTACCTCCCTGGTCTGGTCGCCAGGAAGCAGAATCTGGTCGCCATGGCGACCTGGAGACCGGGATTTGTCGAGCCCTGCCTTAAGGCATACTTGACAAACATCCTGAAATGGCAGGGAGGCTCCCAAAAAATTGGATGGTCCTCCCTTGCCCACCTCGGTAAGGTGGGCAAGTCCCCTGCTTTCAATGGAGGCCCATTTTGCCCCCCACAATAGAGTACAAGGAGGAGGGGGCAGCAAAGTAGGAAAGTATGCCTCATGGGAAAATATGGAGGTGAAGTTCTGCAACAGCCACATGCATTAAGTACAACAAGGAACCTCATAGACATCCTTAATTTTTGATAGGCAGACTTGGTGGTGCCCCCCCAAAGCCTGGCACCCTAGGCAGCTGCCTAAAGCTGCCTTATGGTAGAGCCGACCCTGGGTGGGGTTTTACTGCAAAGTGATATCTATATTGCAGAGTAAAAAAAAAGCAATCAGTATTTACCCTGCACAGAAACAAAATAACCCTCTCAAATCTAAATCTCCCTGCACATTTTACATCTGCCCCACCCCCACCCCCTGCAGTGCACAAGGCTTTGTCCATTTGAGAAGGAATTTGCCTTTACGAGTGAATGAGAATAAGGGCCACTGTGACCACTAAAGGCTGAAATTTAGAATTAAAAACAAAACTATTCCACATGTAAGGTTTTAATATGTATATGTAATGAAAATTGTCTTATTTATTAAAGTACTTTTTATGTATACTATGTCATATATATTATGTTTAAATTAAAATGTTTAAAATGTATGTAGGGGCTGGTATTGGAGATGAATATCCTACCTTATCCTACCTTATCCTACTCCAGATGTTGATGAACTACACATCCCAGGATGCTTTGCATTAGTTTTGCTATGTGGCCATGCTGAAACTGATGCAAGGCATGCTGGGATGTGTAGTTCCTCATCATCTGGAGGGCCGCAATTGCCCAGCCCTGAGCTAAATTATGGAAACCTTGCAGCAGATTTCTGCCTGATTGTGCTAGAGGTAATTACAGCAACCCAAGCGAAGGATTTATATACAGTAAGTTCTGAAATCTGTTCAAAGTTATAAAAGATATATGGTATGTATATAAATTATTTATAAAGTAATTTCTTTTTATATACATGTTTGTAATATATTGTTCGATATGTATACATTTTTTCTGATAGTATTTTTTTAATATGTGTATCAGATACTTGTATAATAGTACGGCACCCGGCTACGCTACGTTTTCAGCATAGGCTAAGCTACGCTGTCAGTCTTAGCGTAGTGACTCCACGGCAGCCCGACGGCTGCCTACCGTAGTTAGCGTAGTGTCTCCGCGGCAGCCCGGCTCTGTCCCCGGCGTCCATGGCTCTGTCCCCGGCGTCCAGGGCAAGCCTGGTGAGCGCCTCTCACACAGCACCAGTAACCGCCAGATCCCCTGCGCTGGCGGACGCCGGCGGACGCCAGCGGAAAGGAGATCATTTGGGTGCTGACAAGGAGGGGCTCCATCTGTCCGCTTCAGGGACAGGCTCCTTTTCAAACCCCCACTATCCACGCCAGCCCGAAGCATGGTGAGCGCAGCGATCCCCGCGTTAGGCATCCCCCCGACCTGTTCATACCCTCACTATCCACGTCGGCGTGGAATTGACCTTATAAAGTGTGGCGAGCCCATCGAGCTCGAAGCATGGCGAGCATAGCGAGCCCCGCGAGGGGCCGCGGATTACTTTACATGTATTCCGCATCCCCATGCGGGGCCTGCTGCGCTCGCCACGCTACGGGCTGGTGTGGATAGTGGGAGGGTTTCAGGAACACATATCTGACAGGGACGCTGATTACGCTGGCCGCGGGAACACTTCGCTTATTCTGACAGGGAAGCTATGCTAACTACGTAACGGGCGCTGTGCAATTACACAAGTACCGTGTATTATGTATAATATGTTGTTTTAATGGAATTTGAACTTGTTGGCGTACTTATGAGAATGCCGCCCTGTTGCACAAAATGCCTCACAGTATTCATTACATCATGGTCTATGTTAGTGTTTTAATTACATGCATATGACAAATATAAATGAAAATACAGTAGTTCACTTCCTCTTTGTTTTCATTATAAAGCTAAGTAGAAAATTGCCTGAGGAGCTACACTCTATGGTGTGTTTATCAAAGGCACGTCATGCACCTATATGCTGAGTGCATAAAGAATAATTGTCACTGTATTCACTTTATGGTGACTGTGGCCCAGTGACGTGCGGTGAGGTCAGTCACTGGTGAGGCTCTGATTGATTGATAGCAAGTATATATATATATATATATATATATATATATATATATATATATATATATATATATATACTTGCTATCAATCAATCAGAGCCTCACCAGTGACTGACCTCACCGCACGTCACTATATACACACACATATATATATATATATATATATGTGTGTGCTGGAAGTCACCTTACACAGTGAGGTATGCACTCGAAGCTGTGCTCCCCCAAGCTGCTAGCACACAGGCCGGCCCCCGGAGTCTGAGGCTGGAAGATAAAGCAGACATCTGGGGCCGGGCAGTCTGTGTGTACCAGCAGCCACCCCCCAGCCAGGACCAGGAGAAGGGTGCTCCCTCTTGTCACGCAGCGGGAAGGGCTGCCTCTCCGTGCCCTGCTCTCCCGGTGTATGCGCTCACCCTCCTCTCCCACCGGACACCCGTTCACAGACCACCCTGCTGCAGCCGCTGGATCTTCTACTGCGCTTCTCAGCGACAGCTACGGGGACAGGACACAGGCTTTCACGTGTGCGGCTGCAGGAGCACATTACCTGGCTCCCTGCACACAGCACAAGGAACACTACCGTCCTGGCCCCTGCGCTGTGAACGAGTCCCGCTCCCGCCGCCCACTACCGCCGTGCTGCCTGCTGCCTGCGCCGATACCTGCCACCGCAGATGCCTGCTGCCAGTGCCCGACCCTCGAAGGTAACAGCTTCTGGGGAGGGGGTGTCTGGTACTTAGTGTCCCCCGGCTGGTCCAGCTGCTGCTGCACGCTCTGATCCCGGCAGATAGGGCTGGCTCTGAGAGCGGATACAGGCTGTCAGTGTATGACAGCCTGTATTTGCTGTCCTATCACATCTGTCTCAGTGACAGCCCTGTCACTGAGGCAGATGTGTATGTGCCGCTTCCCCATTGGTTTCTAATGGGATTTTCAGCCACTTTTTGTGCCCGTCCTTAGATCCGCCCCCCCGCTGCTGGCAATTTTACATTGTCAGCAGGAGGCACAGGTCCCGATGCCTCCCAGCCTCCCCACAGTGTCCCACCACATAAATTATATAAAAAAAAATACAAATAAGATATTTATTGCACACTATATGTGTGTTAAATATCTTTGTATTTTTTTTTATCATTTATGACAGGTGAGGCACTGCCTCCCCTGCCTCCCCTGACTGCACGTCCCTGCTGTGGCCCTTTTTATGTTATCTACATGGAAACTAAGGCGGTTATTCTGGCGAATTTGCGAGTCCACCAAACCCCGCCTAGCGAATAGTGGCCTGGACAAGGGTGATTTGATCACAGGGCCTACGAATGGATGTTACACAGTAACATCCATTTGCAGCCTTGGGGGATCCTCCCACATCATTCAATGGTTGGTGATAATCGAATGATGGCGAAGGCAAATGCATATAAATGTGACTCTCAAGTCACTTATATACGCATGGACGTTCGGAGGAAGTGTGCAGGAAGCTGACATCCGGTGATGTCATCTGCCTGCCCCCCGTGTCATCGGCCCATTAGCATGAGAACGCCCAGCGTTCTCATGGAAACGCCTATGAAACTCTGGGTGTTCCCATATGCAAATGTGCTGGCCCGCCACCCCACGCCCCTCTCCTCCCCCTGCCCGTACACTTGGGTGGGTGTGTGTGCCTGGTGAACACCCTGTTCGCCATGTACGCACGCACCCGGCGCATACACACCCGGCGCACAGAAATTACCCTGCACATGCGCATACACCCACCATTGATGCCCCTGGAAAGATTCTGTTCCGTGTGAACGGACCAGAATAAGGGCCTAATTCTGAGCTACAATTAGGGCTGTATTAGAGTAGCACAGTCTTAATTATTATTATTAATATTTTATTATAGCCTGTGTTTATATGGTCCGCAGCCAGGGGATTGGGATGGTACACCAGCCTGGCAAATGTCTGGAAGCAGCCCTCATGGAGGCGAGGTATATTAAGAGGGTGGGGTCTATTGAAGGGGCACGATCCCTCACCATAGGGCCTAAGGGTGTGGTCACAAGGTGCGATATTGCTTGCGATTTGATCGGGATCGCATCAAACGGCAAGCAAAACGCATTCGATTTGGACTATATAGTCCTGCCTGCACAGCCTATTTTACTGTTTGATTTACACTAAATGGGAGCACGCATCGGGAGCGCGGGATCAAATCGGCATTGAATGAGGCTGAAAACCATTCGGTGTCCATTCGATTTCGATTCAATTTTGACTATAGAGTAAAAATTTAATACAAAGGGGGAAATTTACTAAGATGGGAATAAGACTTCACATGTGGTTTTGCTATGGGCAGCCATCCAGAATCTTCATTTTTTTTATTTAGCACCCTCTAGAAGATAGTAGACAGGATCTGATTGGTTGCCCATAGCAACATCACATGTGAAGTCTATTTCCCATCTTAGTAAATTTCCCCCAAAATCTCACCAAGTGTACACAGCTTTATTCTGAATCGGGCACTATTGCAGCCATCTTTGTGTCTTTTCATGCAGGTGTGTGTGTGTGTGTGTGTGTGTGTGTGTGTGTGTGTGTATGCTAATTCCACTATAATCTCCTACCCTGGTGTCATGGGTGGATTGTGAATTTAAAGTGACCAGGTGAAATTTCCAAAAGTGACGGCCCTTACACACGCAGATCACCCCATAATACAGCTATACCACCAGTCTGTCACCCTCTAGCCTTTTCTAGCCACAGACGGACTCATGCACGCGCCGGCGGACTGGGAATCTTTCCCGTGGCTTCTGATGACAATTCGCCCCTGTCTGCAGCTCCCTACATATACTGGGAGAACATCCAGATGCATCAGTCATGTCCAAAACATTTTGAGGTGCACATTCTGTGTAACAAACCTAGCTCTGATGAGGTTGTTCATGAATACGTACATAGCCTAAGACATACACTATCCAGAACTTTGTGGAATAAGCGGTAAATACTACCAGACCTGTTTGTCCAGACTGTGGAATCAGCCAACCCTATTGCTATCTATAGCTAAGACAATGTTCTGTTCTGTCTGATGAGAAACCGGGAGAACTGGCTCGGTGGGATAAGTGGGTTACATGATGCTTTTTTCTACTCTGGATTCAGCTAGTTTCTCTACAGTTGGGTCATCCATGAACTGCGGACTGTTATACCACGGTGACAGATCACGCAACCAAATTGACACTTCAGAGTTGCACGTTATGCCAAGAGTCAAACATTCTTCTTCTTCTGCTCATGTGTCTGAGTTGCGCTGCACATGCTTCCCAATTATGTATCTACAGAGTCGCAGTATATTTTTGGAGTACATTTCATATCGGTAAGGAATGTTCCAGTGACTGCCCCCATGCCCTACAAATACCTTGATTTGTAGGTCTCTGGAGAGGGGGCAGGGCCGCATGACTAAAATGATGGAAAATGATGCGATTAGCACCACCCTCTCTAAGAAGAGATGAAAAATTCCGGCATTTGCCTCAGCGGCGTAGGGGCAAGCTGGGTAGCATATGGAAGACTTGGCTACCTTCTTCGGGGGTTGGGACTGGAGGGTAACCAAGTAGGGGACTTTTTTACTGAAGATGCCTCCTTTAGCTTTGACTTTTTGCAGCCCATCCGCTGCACACAAAGATGTACTGTAGCATCAGGGGCTCCTTAAGAGGCTCGTGTGCAGTCTCCTCTGTTTGGGTCCCCTCCTCTCTAACAGGCTGCCGCTGCAGCTGTGTCTCTCCCCAGCTCAGCACATGGCACTGAGCAGCGTGTGCTGAGCTGGGGAGACAGGTTGTGCAACAAGGATGGGGGGGGGGCAGGACCCGGGACCCTCCAGCAGACCCAGGTAAAAACTACCCACCCCCTCTCAACCCCACTGCCCGGTGGTCACAGTATCGTGCAGCCTAGGGGAGAGTTGGGGGGAGAAGGTGATCAATATATAGATAGATGCATCTATCAGTGCAGAGAAGGGAGCCAGGGGCTGCCCAGCTGCTTCGACAGCACTGGCACACCTCTGAAAATTATAAAAAACGGGGGTCTTGCCACTTGGCCCTGCCCCTAAGCCTGTAGCTCCACCCATCTCTTTGAAGTCCCGCTCCCTTGTTTTGGAAACAGGTACGGCAGCCCTTGGATTGAACTTGGGAGCAGTGTTCCCTCTAAGCTGTGCGCGCGTGCGCACGCACACAACTCGACGAGCGTGCGCACAGACATTACAACAGAGTGCACAAAGCAGCAGTGGTCCCTTTTTGCAGTTGTGGACTCAATTATTGTGTGTTTCACCCATTAACTACATTGTGTGCTGTGTTTTGAATGTTTAAATGTTTAATATCATTTTTAAGTAAAGTTAACACAAATGCTGAATGTCATTTTCCAGTTATATATAAGTGACGCACAAAATTTTTAATTTCCTTCCAAAGTTGCACAGCCAAAATCTTTTACCGCACACAGCCTTTGTAAAATTAGAGGGAACATTGCTTGGGAGGTATGACGTATATATTCTTTGTTTTTATAGTATGTATACATCTTCTAACACCTAAGAGATAAATAAAAAAATGAGTTCAATTCCTAGGCACTATCTGTGTGGAGTTTGTATGAGTTTGTATGTTTCGCCCATCTTTGTGTGGGTTTTTTTCTCTTGGTGCCCTGAGGGGACATAGCCATCATTTTGTGGACTCCATTGCAACTTTTTGATGGGGCCTCTGTCCCAATGCTTCTGTACACATCTGTGCAGCAGTTGTTAATTTTATGCCCCATAATAGTGAACTATATTATTGCTATAGTTAATGCTATGTCCCAATGTAATGCACCAGTTTATTTTATGAACCAGGCTAGTGCCCTAGTGTGCATTACCCCCCAATTCCCATTATGACATAGTGTTCCAAGTTCATAGTATGCCAAATAACAGTGCCCCCAGTGTACACTATGCCACATTATAATACCTCCGCTTTATATTATGGAACATATTATACCAGTTAATTTTATAGCACATTACAATGAGCAGGTACAGGTGCATACCTAGATATATCTCAGGAATGTGGATTATTAGATAGACAGTCTATAGGTAACATGCAATAGGTCGACATGACCAGAGGACAACATTGAAAAGGTTGACACATAAAAAGGTTTACTTGAGTTTTTTCTTTTTTGTTATCCTGGTCGACACCTGTTGACATGGACCCCCAATTAGTGTAAGGGGGGGGTACACACCAGGACGACTAGGGCCCGATCCCATCAATTTAGATCCAATTCCGACCGAATTGTGTGGTGATCGGGCCCTATTCTGTCCCGGTGTGGACCGATACTGATCCGATGCGTGGTCCCGCGGGTCGGTCGGTCGTTCCTCAGATCCTACCTACTGCAGGTAGGATCTGAAGGACTACCATACTCCCGGGTGCGGGTTGCCATCGGATCGGACCACCGCGTCATCGTGAGCGGGTCGGAAGAAAACACTGACGACCCGCTCACGATGTGCATCGTGAGCGGGTCGTCCTGGTGTGTACCCAGCCTAAGGCTCGCTTAGCTCAGCACACTTTACCGCTCTCAATTGTATTTACCATTCTCAAGTATGAAAAAGTCTCATAAATGATTCTCAGGCACAGCAATCAGAGCTGGTGATTACCAGGGATCGATCCAGCAAATACTGTATATTACATACATGATAACATATATTATTATTATTATTATACTTTTATTTATAAGGCGCCACAAGTGCTTCGCAGCGCCGTACAAAGGAACAATACAGGGAGACAAAACTTGGCATAACATTGAATAAATAACAAAAATAGAGTACAAATAAAGAGCGCCACAGTTCAATACACATTACAGCTTAAGTATAAGTAGTGAGGACTCAATCAACATACAACTAGAGGCTTGAGGCCAATGATGGAGATGAGTATGCAGACGAAGATGGTCACTGAGTGTTTGAGTATGGGAGAGCTGTGAGTGAAATGTGAAGAGAAGAGGGCTTTGACAACAGGAGGGAAGAGGGCCCTGCTCAGAGGAGCTTACAATCTAGTAGGAAGGGGAGACAGACAGATTACAAGAGGTGCCCGTGAGTGGGTGGTGGTTAGATAGCAGGATGTAAAAAGGCAAGGGGTCGGAGAACCAGCTGGTTTATGCAGTGGAAGGGTACGCTTTGATGAATAGGTGAGTTTTCAGATATATATATTAGGGCGGAGTGAAAAAACTGAAATTGAGAAATTCAAAATCGGCTAGTGTGGAAAAGTTGTGACTTGACCTGAATAAGAAACGTGCAAAAGCATTTTGATCTGAGTCAACATCTTCTGTTCTGGCAAGAGGCCTGAAGTTTCACTTTTTTGGTGAAAATGACGAAAACTATGAAGATGCTCCGATCTAGTTAAAATTATGTCAGGATGTCTTAGAGTGGTTCATTAATATACTTTAGCATAGTAAAAGAGAGTACGAGCTTGTCCTAGTGCAAAGTGAATGACTTTGGTGGGAGAAAAAATCCCTAATAATTGACCCATTTTCATGGTCACAATTGTGAATATTGTGTGTTTTCTCCTGAACGTGTTTATATTAGAAGAAGCACAAATACTCTAAATGGAATTTCGGTGACACTGTGTGAAATATAACACTGAATAATAGCCCTTAATCAGACCTGATCCCAGTACAAATTTGTTCTCAAAATGGGCAAAACAAATGCTGCATTGCAGGTGGGGCAGATGTAACGTGCTGAGAGAGTTAAATTTGGGTGGGGTGTGTTGAAACTGAAATCTAAATTACAGTGTAAAAATAATGCAGCCGGTATTTACCTTGCACAGAAACAAAATAACTCACACAAATCTAAAGGTGGCCATACATCTACAGATCGATTGTCAGATTGGGCCGGTTGGAACAAACAGCTGGTAATATCTGAATGACAGTTTTTCAGCATTTCAAAGCAAATGGTCAACTGTCATTTGCTCTTATCTTTTACCAGGATTTTGTTCCAACCAGACAGATCGGACAATAAATCTGTAGATGTATGGCCACCTTAAATCTCTCTGCACATGTTACATCTGCCCCACCTGCAGTCCAGCATTTTTTTGCCCATTTGGAGAACAAATTTGTACTGCGATCAGGTCTGATTAAGGGCCATTATGCAGTGTTATATTTCACACAGTGTCACTGAAATACATGAAATTGGATTTATGCTGCTCTCTTTGCAGTGCATATACAAAGATAGACAATCCTGTGTATATAAATAAGAAATAACTGTTGCAGTCTGTTATTGAAAAACAGTAACTGTTACAATAAGTATTACAAGTAAGTATAAACTTTCTAATGTATCATTTTACATATCACTTCTGTTTATTGACAGAAAAACAGTGTTGCATCCCCTATACTGGGAACATGATTGGGCTGCATTACAGCATATAATTATGCCAAAGATAAGCCAATATATTAACTGTTAAATATATTGAAGTGTATTATGATGTAATAAATTGTAAGCTTGCAGCAGGGCCCTCTAACCCCCAAGTCTTTCTGTCATTACCCAGTTTGTTTTATCACTGTCTACTATTGTAAAGCGTAAAGGAATCTGCTGAGGTATATAAGAAACTGTAAATAAATAAATAAACAAATACATCTAATGTTTAGGGGAAAAAAAACCAAGAACATTGATTCAAAAAAATAACAGGTTAATCATTCTATGGCCCTTATTTTGATTCGTGCGGTACGGCCCGCGTGCGGCCGTACCGCCGATGTTTTTCTTCTGCACATGCGCAGAGGTCAATCTGCGCATGTGCAGCCCCCTTCGCCGCAGACGGATTTCGTCCGCCGCAAAGGGGGCGTATAGGGGCGTGAGGGGCTTCATCCCCTCATTTCCCTATGTGTACGCCCCGCGTTTCATGGGCGTTCCCATGCAAACGCGGGGCGTACGCATGGTAATGAGGGCATGACGCCACTCATGGGGGCGGAAAGCTGACGTCGGCGGATGTCAGCTTTCAGCCCCCATACAAGCTACCACACGGACGATTGTCCGTGTGGTCTCAGCTTGCGGGAGCTGCCGCGGCGTGCGGACCTGCCTTCGATGGTCGTCGACCATCGAATGCAGGGGGCAGCTCCCACCATGGTGGAGGCGTACGCCTCCACCATTTTCGTGCGGATCGCCAGCCGTCCGTGTACGGACGGCCGTGGCGATCCGTAGTGTGGGCGGGGATACGTCTGGTGCGGTCGGAGCCGCATATGCGGCTCGACCGCACCAACCAGAATAAGGGCCTATGAGTGGTGTCCAGCAGTACATATATGCCAATCACTGTGTTCATTTCTAGGCAGCAGGGCCGTCTTAACAGCAGTGTGGGCACCTGGGCAAAGCAATGCACTGGGGCCCTTACCCATTCTCCCCTCCTAGGGGTGGGGGGTGGTATCAGCAGCAGCTTTGATGTCCCACGGGTGGCAGGGGGTGCTCTATCTTCTATTTAACATGTAGGACCTGGAGCAGTAACTTCTGCTAATTACTCCTTTACTGCACAGGTGGTGGGAGGGTGAACACTAACTTGTGGAAGGGGGCACTGAGCTGTATGAAGGGTCCCTTGTAAATTACTTCCAGGGAGGTAGGGGGTGTTTTATACACAGGGGACGGTTGGATAATGGAGTGGGCTTAATATTCGTCATTTTCCGGTGGAAGGGCAGCTTGTTTGACTGGAGATATCGCCATTATCTGGAAATAGATTTCTTAGCCTAGTATAAAAACCTAGAGTCCCAACTTTCAGGAGGTGCTGGGAACTTGGGTATCAGAGATCAGGAGCCAGAGCAATCCATTGACAAAAATATAAAACTACACCAGACGTTTGGAGCTGGAGCAATGACCGGCTGCTTGAAGGCTGATATCTCTGGTTCTGGGCATGATAGAGACAAGCCGCTAGTGTCAGAGAGAACCTGAGAAATATGACTGGAAATTGTAATCAACAGGTCGGATGTGGACTGCTGCTTTGAAGTTGGATATCTGCAGTTCCCCAGGGCCGATTTTCAAAATTTTGGTATCCCTGGAAAAAGGGGATCCTCAGCTATCAACATACAGCCCTTATACGCCGGGGGGCCCTGGGCAAGTGCCCATAAGGCCATACAAAAAGACAGCCCTGCTAGGCAGGATTGATCAGCAATACTTATTACAGCATAATGCACTTTAATGTATTTAACTGTTAATATATTGGCTTATCTTTGGCATAATTATATGCTGTAATGCAGCTGCAGGTGGGGCAGATGTAACATGTGCAGAGGGAGTTAATGTGGCCATACATCTACAGATTTATTGTCCGATCTGTCTGTTTGGAACAAAATACTGGTAATGGATGAGAGCACTTTGCTTTGAAATGCTGGAAAACTGCCAAAAACTGTCATTCAGATGTTACCAGGTATTTGTTCCAACCAGCCAGATCTGACAATCGATCTGTAGATGTATGGCCACCTTTAGATTTGTGTTGAGTTATTTTGTTTCTGTGCAGGGTAAATTCCTGCTGCAATTTAGATTTCAGTTTCAACACACCCCACCCAAATTTAACTCTCTCAGCACGTTACATCTGCCCCACCTGCAATGCAGCATTTGTTTTGCCCATTTTGAGAACAAATTTGTACTGCGATCAGGTCTGATTAAGGGCTATTATGCAGTGTTATATTTCACACAGTGTCAATGAAATTCCATTTAGAGTATTTGTGCTTCTTCTATTATAAACACGTTCAGGAGAAAACACACAATATTCACAATTGTGACCATGAAAATGGGTCAATTATTAGGGATTTTTTCTCCCGCCAGTCAGTCACTTTGCACTAGGACAAGCTCGTACTGTTTTTTACTATGCTAAAGTATATTAATGAACCACTCTAAGACATCCTGACATAATTATAACTAGATTGGAGCATCTTCATAGGTTTCATCATTTTCACCTAAAAAGTGAAACTTTAGGCCTTTTGCCAGAACAGAAGATGTTGACTCAGATCAAAATGCTTTTGCACGTTTCTTAAGTCACAACTTTCCCACACTAGCCGATTTTGAATTTCTCAATTTCAGTTTTTTCACTCCGCCCTAATATACATGTTATCTAATGGGCCCCATACATCAGCAATCACAATTTATGGATTTTCAGATATAGGGAAATTTTGGCCAGATAAATGGATTTTACAATCTATCTGACTTTGCCCACACATTACAGATTTATTTCAGTGATCGGCAGATTTTTCCATTTAAAGATTGCATCTTCGGGGGAAATTTACCAATATGAAAAACCTAGTTTTTCGTATTGGTATTTCCCCTACGGCTGCATACGACTGTTTTAGTCGTATGCACAGTCGTGTTCCGGAGGGGAAATTACAAAGCAGTCAGATACGACTGCTTTGTAACCCTCCGATGGTGTAACCATTCGTATAAGCGGCACATATATACGGCCGCTAATACGAATTCGTACAGGCAGTCTGCATGGATCAGTCAGATCCGTGCAGGCTGCAAGGTGTAAAAAAATAGAAAAATTAAATAAATAAAAAAAAATACGGCGTGGGGTCCCCCCCACAGTTGTAACCAGCACCAGGCTGAAGGAGCCGGGGCCGGTAATTAAAAATCAGGGAACCCTACAAATAGGGGTTCCCCGATTTTTAACAACCAGCCCCAGGCTCCAGGTCCGGGGCTGGTTCCCAAAATACGGGGGACAAAATGACTAGGGGTCCCCCGTATTTTAAGAACCAGCCCCAATAGCAAAGAGGTAGTTTCCAAATGTCAGTGCGCAATTAAAAACACAGTGCAGCTTAATTAATCAACACCAGATAGGTATATATCCACAAATACCTGAGGTTACAAATAGAGACAGAAGGGGTGGTGTGAAAAAAATAATAGCGCTCAGTGTAAAAAAATATAAAACTGGATATCACCAATTTTTGAGCACTTCTGTTCCAGCAGATGAACCTGCAAATACAGACCCCCCCCCCCTTCCTCACACAGTTGTGTGTATAAGGGGAGACAAAGGGATACAAAAATAGTGCAAATTATCCTTTTTAAAAGATATTTAATAAGACAGATCCACACTTACAATATGTAGACTGATATAAAAGCAAGGTTATTTTCCACAATGGCAAAACAGCAGGGTCCAGATGGAAGAGAGCAGATCCAAAGGTGAGTCCTAGAATACCCGTCCGGAACAGGGAACCAGAAGCACCAAGGGGACACCGCACCGAACCAGCCGTTGTTCTCCTCCAGGGAAAACGTCCACAGCAAAACACTCAACGCCTTTCAGGATTGTCCTTCGTCAGGAGTGTATTGTGAATGGGGAACTACATTTCATATAAATAGTCCATAAAACATGTGTCCGTAATTTGTTTCATTAGTGTTACTCCGGATGTCCGGGTAACTTGTGACGCAAGCAAGATGGCCGTGCGTGTCACGGTCTTGCTAGCATATGGAACGCGGAAGTAAACCAAATCTTTGTATACGGCTGCAAATGAAATCCTCCATTCATAGATACAATTTTACCGTAAGGTTTTAAGCAATTTTAAGCGCCGCAATAGTTGCTACGGCCATCATGCTTGCGTTCAAAAGGAATGTTTCCACATCGATCTATAAAAGAAAGTGCATATGTAAATATTAAAATACAACACATTTAAAAAGTTTTTTTATGCGTTAAAAAAGATACAATAAAAAAGGATACAATAAAAGAAGAGAGGAAGACATATAGAACTGAAGGTGAAGCGACCAATTCTCACACAAGGAATGGTTTAAGCTCAAATTCACCGTTGAGTCCCTGTGGGACCAGGGTCCTCAAACGGTGAATCCACCTCATCTCTGCTTTTGATAGTCTGTTTTCAAAGTCACTAGATCTCCAGTTGGTGGAGACTTGTTCAATTCCCCAAAATTTGGTTATCTTGCAGGGATTAGACTCATGGTGACTTTTAAAATGAGCTGAGACGGTATGTGTGAGTAAGCCCTTCTTTATATTATAGATGTGTTCTGACCAGCGAACCTTAGCTTGGTGGGTGGTTTTGCCGATGTAGGTCAGACCACATTCACATTGTAGGACATATATCACGCCCTTTGAGTGACAAGTTATAAAATTTTGGATTTTATATACTTTCCCAGCGATAGTGAAATCAACTATTTTCTTTGCATCAGACTTCACCGTGCGGCACATCAAACATGTAAATCCATTAATACGAGTGCTTCTCCTCATTGCCACTTCAGATGAGCTTTTGACCAAGTGGTTCTTGAGCATAGGTGCCCTTCTGTAAATGAATTGTGGCACGTCAGGTAGCATTTTACATAAGATGGGGTCTTTCTTCAATAATTTCCAATAAGTCTTAAACACCTTTTCTATTTCTCGAAATCTACAGTTATATTGACTAATGAAGGCATATTTAAATCTATCACTATTTGCAGGGTTTTTCTTCTTTTCTTTCAATAGGTCAGATCTATCTATTTCTTCAATCCTTGATCTAGAAATCTGCAATGATTCTTTAGAATATCCCTTTGAGGTCAATCTATCGGTTACCTCATCTAATTGAATTTTACAGGTTTCCACATCAGTGCAGTTACATTTTATTCTTGTATATTGACCGAAAGGTATTGCACTAAGCCAATTTTGGTGATGTTCACTATTTACATCGATAAAACTGTTGGAATCTGTGGATTTACGGAAAGTCATGTTTTTTAGAATATTTCCTTCTATATAAAAAACCAAATCCAAAAAAGAGATCGATTCACTGCTGGTATTGAAACTTAATTTGATTGAAAAAGTATTAATATTTAAATTATTACTAAAAAGTGTCAAATTAGGTGAATCCCCACACCAAACAAAGAAAATATCATCTATGAAGCGGTGCCAGGACACCAGATTCGCCACCAGCTCACCTCCGGGCCAGATGGTTTGCTCCTCCCAGAAGGCCATAAATAAATTTGCAAAGCTGGGGGCGAATCTGGTGCCCATCGCCGTCCCAACACACTGCAAATAATAAACACCCTCGTGAAAAAAATTATTATTTGTAAGAATAAACAAAATACTCTCCAAAATTAATTCTTTAAGGGGTTCACTAAGGTCACTTTTATTAAGAAAAAAAGATACAGCCTCTAGACCTTTTTCATTTGTTATTACGGTGTACAAGGTACTCACGTCAGCTGTTCCTAAAGTGTAATTATTTTTCCACTCTACAGTTGACATTTTTCTTAAGATGTCCGACGTGTCTTTCAGATATGCCCTTGTCTTACACACTATCGGCTGTAAGAAGAAATCTACAAAGGCCGACAGGTTACTTGTAATGCTGTTACAGCCTGAGATAATTGGCGCGCCCGGGGGGGTGGAGAGGGTCCTTGTGTACTTTTGGAAGTACATAGAGCACACTAACCAGCGTGTAGAAAGGGTTAATCACTATCCACAAAGACAAACAAGAAATAGGATGGGTTTTAACCAAATTGATTCCCAGTTGCCACTGTCTAATCGCTTCAGAGTTTTCAATGATAATGTAGAGAGCAGCAATACAGGTATTTTGAGGAATAATCAGCCTTTTTTGTCCAGGGAACAGTGGACTCCCCGGATAAATTAACACCTGCAATTTTTATTAAAACTAGCCGAGGTAAGAGAGGCGGAGTTAAAAAGAATGGGAAGAAAAAGAAAAAAACAAAAACTTCTACCAATACCCCATTAGAATCCGACACAAATAAGAGTAAAATCTTTAATCTCACGGATCGAGAATTAACAGCAGATGAATTGAATATTCTGACCAAAGGTTTGAAATTTGCCCCTTCCTTCCAACCAAATTCATTTGATATCTTCTTGGATATACAAAAATATATACGCAAGTTGGCTCTAAAGAGGTTTTTTTTCTAAAACAGAGGAAATTAATTTAGAAAATCAAGATCCATCAGAAAGGTCTAAATTCAAGCCAGTATCCACTTTTAACCCAACTCACTGCAAAGGCCCTTATCTAGAGTGCTTTAACAAAGTAGTATGCGAGGAGATACAAAAAATAGTAGAGAGAAAAAGTAAAAATAAATTTAATTTGAGTAAAAAAGAATTTCTTGCTTTGAAAACTCTCAAAAATGACACTTCAGTGGTCATTAAGCCCGCCGATAAGGGGGGTGGAGTGGTCCTAATGACAAAAAAGGTATATTTGAATGAAATTAACAAACAATTAAATGCAAATGGTACATACAAAAAACTAAAAAACGACCCTCTAGAAAGGATTAAAAAATCATTGCTCATCCTAACAAATAGAGCTTTAAATACTAATATAATAACTGAGAAAGAACACGAATTTCTGAATATTAAAAATCCTTCAACACCATGTATCTATGTACTTCCAAAAGTACACAAGGACCCTCTCCACCCCCCCGGGCGCCCAATTATCTCAGGCTGTAACAGCATTACAAGTAACCTGTCGGCCTTTGTAGATTTCTTCTTACAGCCGATAGTGTGTAAGACAAGGGCATATCTGAAAGACACGTCGGACATCTTAAGAAAAATGTCAACTGTAGAGTGGAAAAATAATTACACTTTAGGAACATCTGACGTGAGTACCTTGTACACCGTAATAACAAATGAAAAAGGTCTATAGGCTGTATCTTTTTTTCTTAATAAAAGTGACCTTAGTGAACCCCTTAAAGAATTCATTTTGGAGAGTATTTTGTTTATTCTTACAAATAATTATTTTTTTCACGAGGGTGTTTATTATTTGCAGTGTGTTGGGACAGCTATGGGCACCAGATTCGCCCCTAGCTATGCAAATTTATTTATGGCCTTCTGGGAGGAGCAAACCATCTGGCCCGGAGGTGAGCTGGTGGCGAATCTGGTGTCCTGGCACCGCTTCATAGATGATATTTTCTTTGTTTGGTGTGGGGATTCACCTAATTTGACACTTTTTAGTAATAATTTAAATATTAATACTTTTTCAATCAAATTAAGTTTCAATACCAGCAGTGAATCGATCTCTTTTTTGGATTTTGTTTTTTATATAGAAGGAAATATTCTAAAAACCAAGACTTTCCGTAAATCCACAGATTCCAACAGTTTTATCGATGTAAATAGTGAACATCACCAAAATTGGCTTAGTGCAATACCTTTCGGTCAATATACAAGAATAAAACGTAACTGCACTGATGTGGAAACCTGTAAAATTCAATTAGATGAGGTAACCGATAGATTGACCTCAAAGGGATATTCTAAAGAATCATTGCAGATTTCTAGATCAAGGATTGAAGAAATAGATAGATCTGACCTATTGAAAGAATAGAAGAAAAACCCTGCAAATAGTGATAGATTTAAATATGCCTTTATTAGTCAATATAACTGTAGATTTCGACAAATAGAAAAGGTGTTTAAGACTAATTGGAAATTATTGAAGAAAGACCCCATCTTATGTAAAATGCTACCTGACGTGCCACAATTCATTTACAGAAGGGCACCTACGCTCAATAACCACTTGGTCAAAAGCTCATCTGAAGTGGCAACGAGGAGAAGCACTCGTACTAATGGATTTCACCGTTGTGGCACATGTTTGATGTGCCGCACGGTGAAGTCTGATGCAAAGAAAATAGTTGATTTCACTATCGATGGGAAAGTATATAAAATCCAAAATTTTATAACTTGTCACTCAAAATGCGTGATATATGCCCTACAATGTGAATGTGGTCTGACCTACATCGGCAAAACCACCCGCCAAGCTAAGGTTCGCTGGTCAGAACACATCTATAATATAAAGAAGGGCTTACTCACACATACCGTCTCAGCTCATTTTAAAAGTCACCATGAGTCTAATCCCTGCAAGATAACCAAATTTTGGGGAATTGAACAAGTCTCCACCAACTGGAGATCTAGTGACTTTGAAAACAGACTATTAAAAGCAGAGATGAGGTGGATTCACCATTTGAGGACCCTTGTCCCACAGGGACTCAACGGTGAATTTGAGCTTAAACCATTCCTTGTGTGAGAATTGGTCGCTTCACCTTCAGTTCTATATGTCTTCCTCTCTTCTTTTATTGTATCCTTTTTTATTGTATCTTTTTTAACGCATAAAAAAACTTTTTAAATGTGTTGTATTTTAATATTTACATATGCACTTTTTTTTATAGATCGATGTGGAAACATTCCTTTTGAACGCAAGCATGATGGCCGTAGCAACTATTGCGGCGCTTAAAATTGCTTAAAACCTTACGGTAAAATTGTATCTATGAATGAAGGATTTCATTTGCAGCCGTATACAAAGATTTGGTTTACTTCCGCGTTCCATACGCTAGCAAGACCGTGACACGCACGGCCATCTTGCTTGCGTCACAAGTTACCCGGACATCCGGAGTAACACTAATGAAACAAATTACGGACACATGTTTTATGGACTATTTATATGGGATGTAGTTCCCCATTCACATTACACTCCTGACGAAGGACAATCCTGAAAGGCGTTGAGTGTTTTGCTGTGGACGTTTTTCCTGGAGGAGAACAGCGGCTGGTTCGGTGCGGTGTCCCCCTGGTGCTTCTGGTTCCCTGTTCCGGACGGGTATTCTAGGACTCACCTTTGGATCCGCTCTCTTCCATCTGGACCCTGCTGTTTTGCCATTGTGGAAACTTACCTTGCTTTTCTATCAGTCTACATATTGTAAGTGTGGATCTGTCTTATTAAATATCTTTTAAAAAGGATAATTTGCACTATTTTTGTATGCCTTTGTCTCCCCTTATACACACAACTGTGTGAGGAAGGGGGGTCTGTATTTGCAGGTTCATCTGCTGGAACAAAAGTGCTCAAAAATTGGTGATATCCATTTTTATATTTTTTTACACTGTGGTTAAACACTGAGCGCTATTATTTTTTTCACACCACCTCTTCTGTCTCTATTAAGAACCAGCCCCAGGCACAACCAGCCAGCAGGGTAATGTCACAGCCGGGGGACACTTATTATATAAGGTCCCGCGGCCAAAACATTAACCCTACCGACCAGTCAGCCTGGCCAGGGGTCCTGGGGGAGTGGGGACCCCCCCAATGAAGGGGTCCCCCCCCTCCAGGACTTACCTGACCAGGCTGAAGCCTGGTGCTGTCCTCGATGCCCCTGGGCGGTGGGCATCGAGCTGATAGCGGTGTAAAAAAAAGATTAAACTATTGTCTAATACTGGGGCACTATGAGTCCCAGCAAGCCTCCCCCGCAAGCTGGGACTTGGAGAACCACAAGTCCCAGCCTGCGGGGCATTAAAGGGCCCGCTGGGTCTTGTAGTGCCACAGTATTAAAAATAGTACAATAAAACACACTGACACACACTTAAAATAAAACTTTAATACATACAAAGCCCACACATACTAATACTTACCTATCTTCTTTCCATAGGTAGCCCTGGTCCTGTGTCGTCTTCTGGTCCTGTGTCGGCGGTCTTCTGGATCCATGTCAACGTTCTTCTTCAAGTCGACGTCGCTGTCGGCGATGGCTTCCGGAGTCCGACGAAATCCATGGTGGAAGCTGTGGAAGGAAACCATACTCACCTGTCCCAGGGCGACGTAGTCCAGGTAAGGGTCTTGGCAAAAAAACAAACCGAGAACGCGAAACCAGACCGGACAGTAGGAGCCGCACGGTGTTTGTGTACATCATGCGGCTCCGCCCCCGAATGCCGCTATTGGCCGCCTTGCGGCCTAGCGGCCAATCAGGAGCCGCTAGGCCGCAAGGCGGCCAATAGCAGCATTCTGGAGGCGGAGCCGCACGATGTACACAAACACCATGCGGCTCCTACTGTCCGGCTGGTTTCAGGTGTCGGTTTGTTTTTTTGCCAAGACCCTTACCTGGACTACGTCGCGCTGGGACAGGTGAGTATGGTTTCCTTCCACAGCTTCCTCCATGGATTTCGTTGGACTCCGGACGCCATCGCCATCGCCGACAGCGACTTGAAGAAGAACGTCGACATGGATCCAGAAGACCGCCGACACAGGACCAGAAGACGACACAGGACCAGGGCTACCTACGGAAAGAAGATAGGTAAGTATTAGTATGTGTGGGCTTTGTATGTATTAAAGTTTTATTTTAAGTGTGTGTCAGTGTGTTTTATTGTACTATTTTTAATACTGTGGCACTACAAGACCCAGCGGGCCCTTTAATGCCCCGCAGGCTGGGACTTGTGGTTCTCCAAGTCCCAGCTTGCGGGGGAGGCTTGCTGGGACTCATAGTGCCCCAGTATTAGACAATAGTTTAATCTTTTTTTACACCGCTATCAGCTCGATGCCCACCGCCCAGGGGCATCGAGGACAGCACCAGGCTTCAGCCTGGTCAGGTAAGTCCTGGAGGGGGGGGACCCCTTCATTGGGGGGGTCCCCACTCCCCCAGGACCCCTGGCCAGGCTGACTGGTCGGTAGGGTTAATGTTTTGGCCGCGGGACCTTATATAATAAGTGTCCCCCGGCTGTGACATTACCCTGCTGGCTGGTTGTGCCTGGGGCTGGTTCTTAAAATACGGGGGACCCCTAGTCATTTTGTCCCCCGTATTTTGGGAACCAGCCCCGGACCTGGAGCCTGGGGCTGGTTGTTAAAAATCGGGGAACTCCTATTTGTCGGGTTCCCTGATTTTTAATTACCGGCCCCGGCTCCTTCAGCCTGGTGCTGGTTACAGCTGTGGGGGGGACCCCACGCCGGTTTTTTTTTTATTTATTTATTTTTTCTATTTTTTTTACACTAAAGCCTGCACGGATCTGACTGATCCGTGCAGGCTTAAAGCAAATACCACAGGGAAAGCACTGTGTATTTTCCTGTCGTATTTGCGTGGGTGTTTTACACCACTTAGCAGCCGTATTATCAGTACGGCTGCTTAGTACATCAGGAACCACCATTCTTTTGAATGGTGATTTCTGTCGTATCCTATCGATGGTGTAGACATTCGTATTTGTAAATACAAATACGAATGTTCCATCTTTAGGAATACGAATTGTTGTATTTTCGGGATTGTAAATCCCGAAAATACAAATTCGTAAAAAAAAGGTGAATTTCTGCCTACGAATACACCTTTTTTCTACGAATCCATTTTGGTAAATGTTCCCCTTCATATCTGGAAATTGCCCAATTGATTGTCATTTCAGCTGTTCATAATGTAAATAGATGAAGAAGACGAATTGGGAATGCCCACACATATAAAAAAGATCTGCAGATAATACCAGATTATTAAACATGTTTAAAAACCTGATTAAGCAATCGAATGGCGATTTTGATTGGGATTGCCAAAAGGGGGAGCCCACACATCTAAAATTAATTGTGGCAATCATCTCCATATCTGAAAATTGTCACAATTAATTGCTGATGTATGGGGCCCTTTAGTTTCCCCCCTGCACTCCTTGGTCGGCACTGCGGCCGCCGCTGGTGTTGACCTATTGACTGTCTATCTAAATGTGGCACCCTGCAGCGGGTACCACTACCTAGTACACTGCTTCCACCGCCGAGAGGGGGTTAATTACCCTCCTCCGCACAGTGGGCACCAAGGGACAAGAGGCGGGACTCACCTGGGTGATTGACACCCAGAGAGGGAGCCCGTCGGGGATTGGCAGAGTGGTGGGGCGCGAAGAGATGAAAAAGGAGGAGGAAGCAGGAGCCAGAAGAGGAAGCCTGCTGGCAGGAGGACGGAGTTCTTTGGCCGGCGCGTGGGAAGTACAGCACGCAGGCTCAGCTGATGGCAGCAGTTATGCCTGGCAGGGAGAGAGAGCGGCAACCCCGGCGGCGGCGGTGATTGATGGCCGCCACAGCACCCAGGGCAGAAGAGTCCCCGGCATCCAACGGAGCCACGTAGCAGAGCGACGGGGGGAGCGGTGACATGAGTCAGAGGGTCCCAGTACCTGGCGGCAGCACAGCCCGACTATTGGGCCTCAGCGGAGGAGTCCCCTTGGAGGACGGTTCCCCTACCCGAAGACCCACTCAGCAAAAAAATGTGAGTCTGGCCCTGGAGGCCATAAGTGTGACCCTTTCCCCTTGTGCTTAATGCAGCCCAGTAATGGTAAGGCAGCCTGAAGGGGAACCCCCCCAGCTCAGCCCCAACCGTGACGGGAGCGCCTACCCTCTCACTGACCCTGTGTGACAGGCCAGTGCCCGCAAGCAGTGCCTTTATGCAGAGGGGACCTTCCTGTCCAGCAGTACAGACACTATCACTGAGTAAAGGAACAGATTAGATCCCGCTGGTACAAGGCCCTTTGGAGGGAGACTCCCACACCAGTCAGCTCTAACTGTGTGATTTGGCTATTTATCCGTAGAAAGGCCAGATACCAACCGGGCGACCCTGGCTATTTATCCGTAGGAAGGCCAGATACCAACCGGGCGACCCTGGCTATTTATTCGTAGGAAGGCCAGACTTGGGGCCCTGAGATAAGCGCAAGGAATTAGAATTCCGAGAGAGTGTTGTTAAGTCCTGTGCACAGGCCGGGTGGTAGGCCCGCATACGGGACAAGTGTTAGACACCGGTACTGATTTGTTATGCTGTATTGTGTTTGTACGTACTCACGGTTACTACTGTCAAGTTACTAAGGTGACCACATCGCTAGTCTAGTAGAGGCCAATAGTATACTTCAAGCGGCCTAATGTATACTGGGGCATAGATTTATGTTAAAGTGTTCTAAGCAACCCATTATTGGGCCTTATTTTAGTTCACTCTTTCTGACAAAATCCTTCTTAGATGGACAAAACCATGTGCACTGCAGGGGGACAGATGTAAAATGTGCAGAGAGAATTAGATTTGGGTGAGTTATTTTGTTTCTGTGCAGGGTAAATACTGGCTGCTTTATTTTTACACTGCAATATAGATCTCACTTTGAAGTAAAACCCCACCCAAATCTAATTCTCTCTGCACAAGTTACATCTGCCTCACCTGCAGTGCACATGGTTTTGTCCATCTAAGAAGAAATTTGTCAGAAAGAGTGAACCAAAATAAGGCCCATTGTTATCCCTTTTTGTGCATGTCTATACTGTTGAAATTGCTAGAAGTGAATTGTGTGCCTTACTTTGCCGTAAGCTGTAGGCTAGAATGCGTAGTTTTGGTTCGCAGTTACAAAACTAGAAAAAATAAAACTGACCTGCTTAATAACACCAGTGTCTTCGAATTATCTCCATTAATTGTCTTCTCAACTCCCCCGGAACAAAAGAACTGGATTGTGCATCTTACATAGACACTGTAGATCTATGAAACGGAACCAATATTGTAGGGCCCAAGGCATACGTTTGTTAGGACCTCTATGTACCACCCAATGGTGAAAAAAGCATGTAACACATTTAACTCTGACAGGGAAGGTGGCCCCTTTCAGCTCTGGGCCCCATAGCAGCTGCATTTCCGACGGTTATAATAGCGACTACAGATGTAGCAGTTATTGAAAAACTGCTAGTTCGTCCTCAACCGTATGGGTCATAGGGTCGACACAATGAAAGTTAACATACATTAGGTCGACCACTAAATGTCAACACATGAAATAGGTCAATATGGCTTATGTCGTCAGGGTCAAAAAGGTCGACACAGGCATTAGGTCAACAATGGGAGGGTCGTCATTAGTTTTTTAACGTTTTTTGGGCCCTGATTTTATAGTAAATCGACATGGAAACCTTATCAGTGTACGGCTGCGCTCGGCACACCATTATATTCCTCCATGCCCTAATGGATGGTAGGGTATGCAATACCCAGGGCTGCCATCAGAAATTGCGGTCCGGGGACTGACAAAGTAGGCAGGGCCCCCCTCTCCCTCCCCCCCTCTCATTGCTGACCATTGCTGACAGGCTGCTCAGCTCCCAACTCTTTAGGATGGCAGCTTCTATCGTGGCGTGACATCGTTATGTCATGTCATGCAGTAGTAGTAGGGGCTTTCCTGCCTGCTTGGGTGCCAGTCAACCCGCGGCCCGGTGCTGGTAAATAAAGGAGGCTGGCAAGTGGTGAGCGGCGGGCTGTGGCAGCAGATGGCCCGCCGCTGTTAAATTAAGGACCCCTAGGACCGGTCTCTCCCATGTCTGTCTCTTGTCCCACTGTGTACAGTCTCTGATATGCTTTAGGCAAATATAACTTCAATCTGGTCTATTGTTCATGTCAACAAAAGAAGTATCATGGTTAGTGTAATCACAAATATGTAGTGCAAGCTTTCATCAAACTGGTTTGAAGAAGTATCTAAGAAAGCAGTGTTACAAAGTTTAATGGGTTCACGGGTTACGTCACTAGGTGGCCTCAATGTGATGCTTTGTGGGCGTAGAATTAGGATTTTGATCTCCATTGTCATAATGTGCTGGAAGAATGTGAAACATTGTAAGTAGAGGACAGGAATCCAGAAATTGCTGCAGTTGCATAGAAGCTGTTTAGACCAGATACAATCTGGATGCTTGCAGTTTACTAATTGCTCCAGAATATTTTATAGTACAGATTTTACATATTTTTCCCCTGGTGTTAATGAAAATCATCGGTTTATATTGGAATGTTTCATACAATTAAACACAGATAATGGAGGAGATTTATCAAAACTTGGAGAAAACTAAAGCACCAACCAATAAGCTTCTGTCATTTTTCAAACACAGCCTGATAAATCATAGCTGGAAGCTGATTTGTTGGTACTGTGGGGCAGATGTTCTAAGCCTTGGAGTGTGATAAAGTGGAGAGAGATAAACTACCAACCAATCAGCTCCTATCTGTCATTTTTAAGCTTTTCGGCCAGGGCTTGCGTATGCACGAATATGCGTATGCGCTAACCCCGGAAGTCAATGGCTTTGTGCTCATGCGCATATTGATTTATGCCCATGTGCAGGTTCGCTTGGGGAACGGACTCAGCAACTTGCATAGTCGCCGGCCCGTAAGCACAGAGCAGTGTGGGCTGGGAACGTGGGGCTGTGGGCCCGAGTGGCACTCAGCGTTTCATGGGCATCCCCATTAAAACTCTGGGCATTCCCATGGGATTACAGGTGGAAGAAGGTATGTCGGGGGCGGGTGGCTGACATCACATGGCATCAGCCGACCGCCCTGTCTTCGTCCGGAAACACGAAAATATAAGTCAATCTCCACTGACTTATATTTGCATGCCCTGGAGAAATCAATCGATGGTCAGCAACATCGAATGATTTCTCCTGCTGCGGGCACATGCGAGGGGATGTGTCTTGGTTGCAAGGGAATACAAGGGCGACGATTCGGTGGGCAGCTGCAAGCTTACTGAGTCAACCAGAATTAGGGCCCATATGCACTGTTTATATATGTGGCCTTATAAACTGCAGCGCAAACCAAAAAGTGTCAGAACAATTTAATGACCAGGGACATCTTAATTATAGGCATGTGGAGCCATATACATAGGTGTATAATCACTCCACCCAATCTTAATGTGTTCACTAAATATGCTTATAATTTTTTTATTCAGACCTCATTGTTAGCCTTTATTACATATCAATATCAATATTTAACACCTGGAATATAGGAATAGCGCCAGAGAATGATGCACTCTGAGCTTTAGTTATTAAGATGTGAGTTTATATTGAAGATGGGATGTTGCTATGGGCAACCAATCAGATTCTATCTATTGTCTTCTAGAACAGGCATGTCCAAACTATGGCCCTCCAGCTGTTGGGAAACTACAAGTTCCATTATGCCTTGTCACAGTTTTGCTATTAGGGAATGCTAAAACTACAGTATGGCAAGGCATGCTAGGATGTGTAGTTTCACAACAGCTGGAGGGCCATAGTTTGGACATGCTTGTTTGGAAGATGCTAAATAAATAAGATTTAGATTCTGATTGGCAACATCCCATCTTTAATAGAACTCCCATCTTAGTAAATAAACTAGAGATGTGCGGGTTCGGATCCTAGAGATCCGACCCCCTCGAACTTACCTAATCCGAGGCGCAGTTTCGGAACTCCAGGAGGCATTGGAGTCATTTGCCGCCAGGCTCCTGGCCAGCAGGGGGCACTGAATCCATTGTCACCCAATGTTGCATATCTTTGCTGCTGTAGATGAGCCGGAGCACAGCACCGATCAGCATCACCGGTGCTCCTGCTAAGTGACCTACACAGACTGAGGAGCCGGGCTGTTGCTGTGGAATAAGCAGTACAGCAGCAGGACTACTGTACCTTCTTCCTTTGAAACCTGATCACTGTGGCCAGGGGCAGATTGGCCCACCAGGAAACCGGGTATTTTCCCGGTGGGCCGGCTCATTTAAGTCAAAATGCGGCCGCTCACCCTCCCTGTTGGGCCGCGGACCGCCATCTACATAGTTAGCGGCCGTAGCCGCAACTCTATGTGCCCTCACTAAGCATGGCTGCAGCCAGCCCTGGCTCTCCAAACTTAAAATGGCCGCGGGAGGGCTGGTGCGCATGCACACAGCCTCTCCCGCGGTACTCGGAGGAAGTGGCCGAGATGACGCCGGCTGGCGGCTGCTGACGTGATCCCCAGCAGGCAGCATGCAGCGCACAGGACTGGGGATCCGTCTGATGCTCGGCGGCGGGGGGCGCTGGGCAGCGCAGAAAAACAGAAGATTGAACAGCAGCTCAACGTTCAATTTAAAAAAAAAAACGCTGCTGCAGAGGGTGAAGTTCTCCCCCCTGACAGAGCGGTGGGTGTAGATCCCAGTCCCCACCTTGCTCAATATTTGCAGTCAGCCCTGCTGCTTTATCACTGACAGTGAACGGGCGCGTGTGCAGTGTGCCTGTAACCCTATGGGCAACCAGCATGTAAATCCACCGGACAACTAGTATGTAATCCCCCTGGGCAACAAGCATGAACCCCCAACCCCATGGCAACGAGCATGAAACCCTGGCATCAAGCATATAACTTCTAGCACAGAGCATGTAGGTAAGTGGCACTTATGTTATATATAATATGTTTTAGGGATTATAGTGTGTGGCATAATGTGAAATGGCCATTAAGGTGTGTGGTATATGTAATGGGCATTATGGTGAGTGGTATAATATGTAATAAGCATTACGGTGTATGGCATAAGGTGTAATTAGCATTACAGTGTGTGGTAGAATTTGTAATGGTCATAATGGTGTGTGGTAGAATATGTAATAAGCGCTACAGCGTGTGCCATAATGTGTAATGGGCAATATGGCATGTGGTGTAATGGACATAAAGGTGTGTGGTATAATGTGTAATGGGCATTACATGTGTTTCATAATTTGTAGGATTCATTTCAATCTGTGGCCACTGGTGGGTGTCCACATGTAGTGCGCCAGAAGATGGACGCAGGCCCAAAATTCCATTGAAAATAAACACTTGAATTTCACGTTTCTTATCAAGACCTGGAGTGACGCCTTTCTATTGAGATATATATATATTGGGGGGCACCATCATTTATCTTGCCTCCGGGCACCTGGGAGGAACTTATGCCACTGAGCACATCGCACACAGTCAGTATTAAAATTATAATGAAAATAATAATAGTCTGGCTGCTGTGCCGTTTCGATATGTATATGTATAGTTATTTATATATATGTGTCTGTGTTTGTGTGTGTGTGTGTGTGTGTGTGTGTGTGTTTATACAGTGTGTGTGTGTGTGTATATATATATATATATATAAGTGCTCTAGGTGGGTCGGTATACAACGATACCAACACTTCACTTCAAGCACTGATTGCTTTATTTTTATTTCCCTTACTGTCGATCAATGTGGCCAGCAGTGATTCGAAGATCGTGGAACACCCTCCTTGAAGCAGATGACCTTGTGCAGCAGTTGGAGCAGGAAACCCAGGAGTTCCGGCGCAGGAGACACCGGCACAGCAGTAGGAGCGGGAGACCATGACTCAGAAATGCAAGCAGGAGACCAAGCACCTTTGGGCTCTGATTGAAGTACACAGTGCCGCTTGTGCTTGGGGAAAATTTCACAACCTCCCCTCTCCCTCTCATTCACTCACACCTTTCCTTAGACTCAACCCCGGTACTTGTGTATTATCACGGCGCCCCCGATATTGATCGTGCGATGTTTTCATCGCATCGCATGCCATGCCATGCACCCGATGGCATGCGATGCGATGCGATTTTTGCCCCCGATACGATGAAAAATTGTATAAGCACCCTAATGGGTGCTTTTAAGCACCCAAATGGGTGCTTACAATGTTAAATGCACCCCCACGCCACCCCCCCACTATAAACGTGAACCCGAAGCGTGGTGAGCGCAGTGAGCCCGCGAGGGGCGGCGGTACGAGTCCTACGACCTTTTCATACCCCCACTATCCACGTCGGCGTGGAGTTGATTTTATAAAGTGTGGCGAGTGCAGCGAGCCACCGAGCCCGAAGCGTGGCGAGCGCAGCGAGCCCCGCAAGGGGACGCGGATACCTTCACAGGTATCCGCGTCCCCTCGCGGGCTTCACAGGTATCCGCGGCCCCTCGTGGGGCTCGCTGTGCTCGCCACGCTTCAGGCTCGGTGGCTCGCTGCGCTCGCCACACTTTGTAAAATCAACTCCGCGCCGACGTGGATAGTGGGGGTATGAAAAGGTCATACGACGCGTACCGCTGCCCCTCGCGGGCTCGCTGCGCTTGCCACGCTTCGGGTTCACGTTTATAGTGGGGGGTGGCGTGGGGGTGCATTTAACATTGTAAGCACCCATTAGGGTGCATTTAACATTGTAAGCACCCATTAGGGTGCTTATACAATTTTTAATCGCATCGCATTGTATGGCATTGTATGCCATATACAATGTCATACAATTTTAAAATTGTATGACATTGTACAACATCGCGCGATATCGCATCGCATACCATCGCAGGCCTTTTGGTATGCGATGTGATTGGCGCCGTGATAATACACAAGTATCCTCAACCTCTTCCTTACCCTCAGCCCCATCTCTTTTACTACATCCTTCTATCACACCCTCTCTCACCACCCCTCCACCTCTTATTTACCCTTTTTATTTTCTTTTGCCAGTTTAATTTTTAAAAAATGCCACATGGGCAGAGGCTATGCCCCATTCAGTTGCAGTGGGAGAAGGAGATTTGAGGTACATAGCACTGCATGTACTGAGAGGGGATTACACAATGCCTTTTCTCACCCTTCCTACCTTCCCCACTTACTTCAACCCTCCCTCTTTGGGCAGTATTCAATGAGCATTTTGTCGATGTGCAGCGAATCCTGTTTAGGATTCGCTGCACATTCGCCACTGCTCGCCACGTTCCGGAGCCTCGCCGGCTCCAGTATTCAACGAGTCAGGGGCTCGCTGCCCCTGACCGGCGAATTTTAACTCCTGCGGCGGATGTCGCAGGGAGTCTGAGGACGACGGCAGGCAGGGAGATGGAAAGCTCAGAACGTTTGTGGGGGGGAGGTGGGCTCCCCGGGTGCCAGGCAGCACAGGCTGCCCCCCGGGGGTGCCAGCAGGGGACCGGGTATATTCACTACACCCGATCATGCATATGTAATGATCGGGTGAAGTGAATATATGAATATCTAATGAGCGGCTCGGCTTCGGCCCCCTTCTGGCTGGTCTGTGTAGAAAAAAATATTTATATATATATTTTTTTTATTAAATATATATTCATGTGCTTAGAGCACATGAATAAAAATAGCATGTCCCTCCTCAGAATAAAATTCCTGATTTTTTTACACCAAATGTAAAAAACAAAACACTTTATTTTAAAAGTTCACATTTCACTTCACCATAAAAAGATAGCGATTGCTACTCGGTGAATCATGGCGAACAAAACCTTGAAATGTATTCGCCATCTGGTCATTGAATAGGATGATTCACCGTTTTAGTCAAAAATTCGCCTTACAGCACAAAATCGCCATAAAAACCTGGCGAATCAGCCTCATTGAATACCGCCCTTTGTCTCTCCCTCCCTGTCTCACCTGTCTCCCCTCTTTTCCCTCCACCCCATCTGTTTCCTATTTTTTTCTCAACCCCCCCCCATCTCCTCTTTCTCTTTCCAGTTTCCACCCTAACCTTCGCTCTGTTTCCCCCTCACTCTCTACCTTGCTCTTTCTCCCTCACACCAGCTCTCTCTCACTCTGTATCTCCACCTTTCTCTCCCTGAAATCCTATTTCACTACGTTTTTTTCAGTTTCTCTCCCTGACACACCTCGCTCCCCTTTTTCTTCATGATACCTATCTATTGTTCTCTTTTTCGCTGACATCTCTCTCTCTCCCCTTTCTCTCTGACACCCTCTATCTCTAAATATCTCTCTCCTACCCTGATACCCCTCTCTCCCCCTAACACCTTCTCTCTTGTTCTCTCCTTTCAATGACATCCCTTCCTCCCTGTCTATCCTCCTTTCTCTCCCTGAGTAGGTGTCCAAATGGCCAGTTCCCCTGATCCCAAATTAATTACAATGAAAGTTTGCAGAGGCAGCGCTGTGTGACAGATGGTGGGGCAGTGACTTGTTGCACTTACAGGACACTGCTCTGCATTAGAGTCCACACGGTTTCCATCCCTGGTCCCCTCACAGCCTCTGCTGGGTGCCCTTGGTCACCTCAAATCCACTACTGGAGCCCTCCGTACACCCCTGGTCCCCTGGAAGCTACAACTGGATTCCTCTGGACACCTACACTCGGCTCATTCACACCACTGCTGGAGTCCCCACCCTTCAAGTCTGGTAGGCCTACTATGTCACTGTTGTCAGTCTTCCATCCCTGCTGTCGATCTCCTTGTGTGCCCGTCACTCTCCCTGTCCCTGTGTCCCCCTGTTGTCACTTTCTCTGTGTTGCTACTGTCATTCACTGTCACTTTGTCCTTGCTGTCACTGTCCCTATGTACCTGAATTTTGGCTTATTCCATGTGTTTTAATGTGAATGTTGACTCACAATGTATAAGGGGTACTAGATAGTATAAGGAGTCCTACTATTGTAATGCCTAATGTGTATATGTACATTGTGCAGTACACTACATGTAAGGACACACCCCCTTTTCAGTGGCCACACCCCCTTCTCTGAAGCGCGCGCCTTCGGCGCGCACATAACTACACCCACCTCCCACCTTTGCTGGCTGTCAGGGCCAGACTGTCCTCCCAGCCTCCTCTTCTGCACCGCCGCTGCCGATCACAGCCTGAGGTAAGGTAATCTTACCCTGCTGCCTTACTCCCACCTGTATGTCCCTTGGGTCACTCTCTGTCTCTGCATCCCTGCTGTCACTCTCTCTATCCCTATGTCCCCGCAGTCACTCTCTCTGTCCTTGAATGTTGGCTCATTCCGTGGGAATTTTGACCGCTTTTCAGCAGATCACATTCTGCCTCATCAACAGACCCCCGCCCCTCACCAGACCCCTCCCCCCCAGATTAGGGCTGGTTCCAGAAATTTCCCGGGCTGGTTTTCCATCCCAATCCGCCCCTGCACTGACAAATAGAATAATTCACAAAAAGAAGAGAGAAAAGAGATTTGTCTTGGTGTGGTGCACCAGTGGAAGAAATTGAGCCCTAAAATCTAACTTTTAATGTTTTAATAGTAAAAGAAGCGAAATATAAAAAAAACACATATAAAACATACAGATGGGGGAGGTATTTATAAAAAAGCATGTGCGAGCGTGCCTCGTGTGCTGAAATTAATTTTAATTGTGTTGTTTGACAAGTGTGGAGCCAGCCTCCTATATGCAAAAAGTAATTGCCAGTCAAGGTATAGCTTAATTCCTGCAGTTTCACTGCTAGGTATTTGTATTAATTTGTAACAGGGAGGACATGTGTTGCCGTTGGTAAGTATGTTACTTTGTATCTTTCATCCAGAGAGAATGAAAGTGCATGTTTTGCAAAACACCTCTGAGAATCTTCAGTCCTTACACCTCGAGGGAACTGAGACTTTGTTGCGTATTCTGTCAATCACAGTATCACACACACAGTCGGCAAATGGGCTCAACATTATCTCGGTGATCCCTCTTTTTTCATACATAAGTCAGAGTCATACATATTCAAGGGCTGGCCAGCCGATATCGAAAAAGGACTAATAAGTCATTTCCAACTAATCCAAGAGGATTCATTTACATATTTCTGGCGGATTCTAGTGCAGGTATTTAATTATAGTTATATATGTATATATCTATTTTTATCTGTGTCCTTTAAGATTGTGTTTTATTTTCATTTTTTTCTGATTAAATTTTACTTACATTGATTTATTAATTGATTCTTTATTGCGCTCTCTGAGAGTTAGTTCTCTTGCTCTTAAAATATTTGTAACAATCCAGATTACAACTGGGAGCTGCATATTCTCTTTTATTAGATGGTAAATATTTTTTGAACTGTATTAATTTTGCTCCTGATTTGTTTCTATTGCTACTAGATAGTGGTAATGTAGGTTATCACTGGACAGTGATGTTGGTGGCTTAGAATTGAATTGCCTGAAGGCATGCACTAAATTGTAAACTTTATTGTACAGGAGCAGATCCTGGAGCGACATCTGGAACAGGAAGCAGGAACCAGAATGTAGCAGAATCAGGACAGAAACTGGAATGGAACTGGAGCTGAACTGAAAATGGATTATGACTGCAAGCGAACTGAGGATCAGATTCAGAGTTTATTGCTGACGTGCGAATTTGCAATCCGTTCGATTATCGAACTAGTGCTCATGCGTAGGTATAGTTACCGGTAACACTGGTGCCGGATCCTGGACAACCATTTGGAGGTTTCACCTGCTTAATTATCTGACCACAATTCTTCTTATACAACCCCTGGAAGTCTACGGCTCAATTTTATCATCATTTACCTGGACACCCGGCCACGAGGTTGTAGGTAGGCTATCACAACATCAGCCACTCCCTCTGTGTGCTTTCAGGATTACAAATCGCTGTTACTTGGACTCCACATATCATTGGGACTGTACTTCATAAGTGGACAGTGCGGGTTCTCCAATCCTCCCTACCCCGGATGGGGTCATCCAGACACACGTGAGATCTGGGCACCAGTTATTAATTGTGATTTTACCCCCCCCCCCCCCCCCTCATTTTTTTGCTACCATAATCCTATTGCAATAGTGTACACTTGTCAGATTATTACATTTGATCTACATGCTGCTATATAATTTTTAACTGTTTTTTAATAAATTGTTACATGAATTTTCAAATCTGATTCACTCATCATTCATGAGCGCTGCTTTTTGTGTTGTCTTTTTCATATAGTCCTTAGTTTGCCTTCATCCACTTGTCCACATGACCGTGGTTAAATGGACAGTGGGTACAGCCGCATTTTTCAGGGCACTGAGGACACTTTTTCTGACGTCTCTGTACATCCCGGGTATCGCCTGCCTAGTGAAGTAGAATCTAGACAGGATTTGGTACCGGGGACACAATACCTCCATCAACCGTCTAAATCCCACTCCACTAATGGCGGACAACGGAAGCACATCTAACGCCAACATAGCTCTCAAGGCCGCAGTTATCCGCTTTGCCATAGGATGACTGTCATATTTTATCTTCATGGCAAACAACTGTTGGACGGTCAATTGCTTGGTGAAAGACATTCACGTTCGACTTCCCTTCTGGGATGATGACAGACTCCCAGCAGCAGCAGCAGTAGCAGGTGTAGCGCTGCAGGATCCTCCAGAGGAATCCTGGATAGAAGAGGAGTCAGTCATGAAGGTGACATGGTCTGCAGGACTTCCACCGATCCGGATCGAGGAGGAAGTTGACGAGAAGGGAGTTGCTGGTGTGCTTTTCAGACGCTTGGATACAACAGGAGGAGGGATTTAGGTGTTCCTGGACTGCTGACAGTCCTAGCCACAGTTCCTGAACTAAACACTAATTTATGAAGGATCTTCATGTGACGTATAAGGGAGGATGTCCCTAGGTGGGCAAGATCCTTACCCCTGCTTATTGGAGATTTACATAAATGGCAATCCATTTGTTGTCCGGATTTGGATAAAAAAAATTCAGTCCAAAGAGGTGGATTTATTGGTCCTCTGCCGAGGCATGACGATGGGCTTTTTCATCCCATGGACAACAACTGTTCCCCCCTCCTGGTGCCTCATTTAAGCAAACCATGTCAGCATCCTCCTCGTCAACTTCCTCCTCAGTGCCAGCTACATCAATATCCTCCTCCTGGTGTACAACATTGACACCTTAATTATTAAAATCTGGAACTAGACTGTGGGTGGTCCTTCCAGTATATGCAGAGGGCATACTCAGGGCCGGTGCAAGCTCCCGCGCGGCCTAGGTGGGGGGCTCCCCGGTGCTCACCGCCCCCACGGGGGGGGGGCGACGACTTTGCAATGCGTTCGCGGGGGGTGATGCAATGTCGCGGTCGCTCCATAGGGTGTTGGGGGGGGGGTGCTGTTGCCCAGTGCGATGCACCACGGCGGGGGTGATGCCGCTACATGACTCCACAGGTGTTGCTGTGTGTATAACCTGTACAGTGGAAGCTTGAGCTGCATTCTTTACATGTCAGACTGATGCCAATGTCCTGGCACAATGCAGGGGAATAAGACGCTCAGCTGTGGGGAGACGCTGGGGTCCGCCTGCGCCAGTTGTCTATCTGCAGGGGGGTGATGCGGCGGCGGCCGCGGAGTTGTTCGGGGGGAGAGGAGAGGAGTGACAGCCCTCACCTCCATTGTGGGGGGGGGTCCCTGCTCCAACTACTGACAGCCAGTGGCTGGCTCCTTAGGCAAATGCCTAAAGCGGTACTTGTTTCCTAGCACGACCACAAAGATGTTCATCGTGGGCATCGTGAGGAAAAATCGGGGGCATCGCGGCCATCGCATGCACTAAAAAATCGGGTGCGATGGTACCGACGTGATGCCCGCGATTTTCCCATAGGGAACAATGTTAAATACCTCAATTTAGCCGCGATGCCCCCGATTAACCATAGGAATCAATGTTAAATGGCTCAATTGACCCAAATCATCATAGGGAACAATGGGAAATGGGCCAGAAAACCGCTGAACACTGAAGTGTCCCCCTAAAAGTAGTTGACGCCACCCCACGATCAACGCGAACCCGAAGCGTGGCGAGCGGCGACGGTACGCGTCCTCCGACCTTTTCATACCCCCACTATCCACGTCGGCGTGGAGTTGAGAATAGAATAGTGTGGCGAGCGCAGTGAGCCACCGAGCCCGAAGCGTGGCGAGCGCAGTGAGCCACCGAGCCCGAAGCGTGGCGAGCGCAGCGAGCCCCGCGAGGGGATGCGGATACCTGTGAAGCCCGCGAAGGGACGCGTTTACCTCGCGGGGCTCGCTGCGCTCGCCACGCTTCGGGCTCGGTGGCTCGCTGCGCTCGCCACACTAATCTATTCTCAACTCCACGCCGACGTGGATAGTGGGGGTATGAAAAAGTCGGAGGACGCGTACCGCCGCCCCTCGCGGACTCGCTGCGCTCGCCACGCTTCGGGTTGGCGTTGATCGTGGGGTGGCGTTTTCTGGCCCATTTACCATTGTTCCCTATGATGATTTGGGTCAATTGAGCCATTTAACATTGATTCCTATGGGAAATCGGGGGCATCGCGAGTAAATTGAGGCATTTAACATTGTTCCTTATGGGGAAATCGGGGGCATCGCGTCTGGACCATTTAAGCCTTTTTTAGCCGCATACGACGCGACCGACGCGATATTGACTTTTTCCAATGCATTTCAATGGGAAAATCGGGGGCATCGCGTCGGTCGCGTCGTATACCACTAAAAATGACACCCGATGCCCGCGATTGTGGCCGTGCTAGGAAACAAGTACCCCTAAAGCTGCCTAGTGGTGGCGCCGGCCCTGGGTGTACTGCAAATGGGTGGAAGGAGACACCTCTTCCTGTACAGTGATAGGAAGGTCCGGTATCAAAACCACCGACACCCTTGGACTTGGGGATTTGAGATAAAATGTCTTAAGAAGGCAGAGTTGTTTGCTGTGTTTTTGTCAATGACAGCTTAACTCTCCTAAATTTTCTAAAGGGCGGGGGGAGAGGAGGAGGACTTTGATCGTCCTGTGAAGCTGAACCACTAGTCATGCATATAGGCCATGGCCTTAGCCGTTCCTTGCCACTCCGTGTCGTAAATGGCATATTGGCAAGTTTACGTTTTTCATCTAACGATTTACATTTATTTTTTAGAGTCCTTTTTACCAAACTTTGGTTTCGATTTTCATGCCCTCTACGTTGACACTGGGCATCGTCCTTGGCAGATGACATTGATGGCATTTTATCGCCTATGTCATGACAAGTGGCAGCAGCTTCAGAACTACAAGGAAGCGGCTCTTCATCTTTCCCTATTTTTTTATCCTCCATGTTTTGGCTCACCATTATTTTTGTGGAGTTATGCCACAGGATAACACGACTGGAGTGCAATTATATATGTCAGTACTGGTAGCCAGTGGCAACAGCAGACTGGAATTATATACTGCGATAGGTACTGGTAGCTAGTGGAAACAGCAGACTGGATTTATACACTATGATAGGTACTGGTATCCAGTGGCAACAGCAGACTGGAATTATATACTGTGATAGGTACTGGTAGCCAGTGGCAACAGCAGACTGGAATTATATACTGCGATAGGTACTGGTAGCCAGTGGCAACAGCAGACTGGATTTATACACTACGATAGGTACTAGTATCCAGTGGCAACAGCAGACTGGAATTATATACTGTGATAGGTACTGGTAGCCAGTGGCAACAGCAGACTGGAATTATATACTGTGATAGGTACTGGTAGCCAGTGGCAACAGCAGACTGGAATTATACACTGCGAAAGGTACTGGTAGCCAGTGGCAACAGCAGACTGGATTTATACACTGCGATAGGTACTGGTAGCCAGTGGCAACAGCAGACTGGAATATACACTACGATAGGTACTGGTAGCCAGTGGCAACAGCAGACTAGAATTATACACTGCGATAGGTACTGGCAGCCAGGGGCAACAGCAGACTGGATCTATATACTGCAATAGGTAATTGTAACCAGTGGCAACAGCAGACTGGAATTATACACTGCCATAGGTACTGGTAGCCAGTGGCAACAGCAGACTGGAATTATACACTGCCATAGGTACTGGTAGCCACTGGCAACAGCAGACTGGAATTATATACTGTGATAGGTACTGGTAGCCAGTGGCAACAGCAGACTGGAATTATACACTGTGAAAGGTACTGGTAGCCAGTGGCAACAGCAGACTGGAATTATACACTGCGAAAGGTATGGCCTTAGCCGTTCCTTGCCACTCCGTGTCGTAAATGGCATATTGGCAAGTTTACGTTTTTCATCTAACGATTTACATTTATTTTTTAGAGTCCTTTTTACCAAACTTTGGTTTCGATTTTCATGCCCTCTACGTTGACACTGGGCATCGTCCTTGGCAGATGACATTGATGGCATTTCATCGCCTATGTCATGACAAGTGGCAGCAGCTTCAGAACTACAAGGAAGCGGCTCTTCATCTTTCCCTATTTTTTTATCCTCCATATTTTGGCTCACCATTATTTTTGTGGAGTTATGCCACAGGATAACACGACTGGAGTGCAATTATATATGTCAGTACTGGTAGCCAGTGGCAACAGCAGACTGGAATTATATACTGCGATAGGTACTGGTAGCTAGTGGCAACAGCAGACTGGATTTATACACTATGATAGGTACTGGTATCCAGTGGCAACAGCAGACTGGAATTATATACTGTGATAGGTACTGGTAGCCAGTGGCAACAGCAGACTGGAATTATATACTGCGATAGGTACTGGTAGCCAGTGGCAACAGCAGACTGGATTTATACACTACGATAGGTACTAGTATCCAGTGGCAACAGCAGACTGGAATTATATACTGTGATAGGTACTGGTAGCCAGTGGCAACAGCAGACTGGAATTATATACTGTGATAGGTACTGGTAGCCAGTGGCAACAGCAGACTGGAATTATACACTGTGAAAGGTACTGGTAGCCAGTGGCAACAGCAGACTGGAATTATACACTGCGAAAGGTACTGGTAGCCAGTGGCAACAGCAGACTGGATTTATACACTGCGATAGGTACTGGTAGCCAGTGGCAACAGCAGACTGGAATATACACTACGATAGGTACTGGTAGCCAGTGGCAACAGCAGACTAGAATTATACACTGCGATAGGTACTGGCAGCCAGGGGCAACAGCAGACTGGATCTATATACTGCAATAGGTAATTGTAACCAGTGGCAACAGCAGACTGGAATTATACACTGCCATAGGTACTGGTAGCCAGTGGCAACAGCAGACTGGAATTATACACTGCGATAGGTACTGGTAGCCACTGGCAACAGCAGACTGGAATTATACACTACGATAGGTACTGGCAGCCAGTGGCAACAGCAGACTGGATTTATACACTCCCATAGGTACTGGTAGCCAGTGGCAACAGCAGACTGGAATTATACACTGCGATAGGTACTGGTAGCCAGTGGCAACAGCAGACTGGAATTATACACTGCGATAGGTACTGGTAGCCAGTGGCAACAGCACACTGGAATTATACACTGTGATAGGTACTGGTAGCCACTGGCAACAGCACACTGGAATTATACACTGCGATAGGTACTGGTAGCCAGTGGCAACAGCAGACTGGATTTATACACTGTGATAGGTACTGGTAGCCAGTGGCAACAGCAGACTGGAATTATACACTGCGATAGGTACTGGTAGCCAGTGGCAACAGCAGACTGGAATTATACACTGCGATAGGTAATGGTAGCCAGTGGCAACAGCAGACTGGAATTATACACTGCGATAGGTACTGGTAGCCAGTGGCAACAGCAGACTGGAATTATACACTGCGATAGGTAATGGTAGCCAGTGGCAACAGGAGACTGGAATTATACACTGCGATAGGTACTGGCAGCCAGTGGCAACAGCAGACTGGAATTATACACTACGATAGGTACTGGTAGCCAGTGGCAACAGCAGACTGGAATTCTACACTGCGATAGGTACTGGTAGCCAGTGGCAACAGCAGACTGGATTTATACACTGCCATAGGTACTGGTAGCCAGTGGCAACAGCAGACTGGAATTATACACTGCGATAGGTACTGGTAGCCAGTGGCAACAGCAGACTGGAATTATACACTGCGATACGTACTGGTAGCCAGTGGCAACAGCAGACTGGAATTATACACTGCACTTACTGAGCAGCTGCTTGGGTTAAGGTTTATAGTAAACCTCAAAGCTAGAACAATCACAATATATACAATAAACAGCGCTAAAAATAAAAAAATGAGTTGGGATTGGCTGCAATAGTATAACAATTTATTAAATATAAATAAAACAATTGAATTCTGAAGGAGCAGTTTTTTGTGAGCCCAGGGGGAGTTTCCTGGTGGGAATTAAGTCCTCTATTATTGGCTGAATGATTGGAATACAGCTTTAAATGTCTCACCAATATTTTATGTTGGGATTTTTCCGGCTTGGGTCCAGTGTCCTCACTAAGGTGCGGTTGAACAATGATGGTAAGGGGCCGCTGGAGGAAGATGATCAAAACTTTTTGGTCTTATAGCCTGGTAGAGGAAAAGTCTTGTTGCCAGTATACCTCCGCTCAAGGGTCTGCTCACTGTGACCAACGCGTTTCACTGAACTTTGTCAGCTTGAAAAAGCTGACAGAGTTCAGTGAAACGCCTTGGTCTGGGTCCCTTGGAAAAAATATATATAGAGAGAGAGAGAGAGAGAGAGGACGGCGAGCGTTCAAGCAGTAGCACTCAGCAGGATTTGTGAAAATATCAAAATGTAGTTTATTTACATTTTGATATTTTCACAAATCCTGCTGAGTGCTACTGCTTGAACGCTCAACTTGAAACAGTCTTTGTATTATTGTGATTCATACCCTGAGTGACATCTTACTATTGTATTACTGTATATATATATATATATATATATATATATATATATACTAGGTGATTCATCGCGCCCTACGGGCGCTCTTCACACCGTCGTAAGGGGCTGCGCCCCCTTAATTTGTGAACGTTTGTATATGAGAAATATGGTTAGAATTGTATGAAAGATGCCCTGTATTGCAACTTAGGTGTCCGCGAATCGCGGGAGGGGGGGTCGCGGAGGGTGCAGCGAATTGCAGGAGGGGGGGTCGCGGGGGGTGCCGCGAATTGCAGGAGGGGGGGTTGTGGGGGGGTGGATGCTGCGAATCGCGGGAGGGGAGGGATTGCAGAGAATCGCGGGAGGGGGGTTGCGGGGGTTGCGGCGAATCATGGTAGGGGGGGTCGCGGGGGGTGTGCCGTGAATCACGGGAGGGGGGGTCACGGGGTGGGGTGCCGAGAATCGCGGGGGGGTGTGTGTGCCGTGAATCGCGGGAGTGGGGGTTCAGGGGGGTGTGACGCGAATCGCCACAAGAAAAAATCAACACAGAAAGGTCAACACATGTAAATGTTGACAAAGTGTGGCACTTCATTGGTGTCCATGTCGACACATGAGAATGAATATGAAAACATTCAAAAAATGAAAAAAAAAACTTCAAAAACTCATGTCAACCTTTTTCATTGTCGACCATAGCCATGTCAGTGTTTTCCATGTGCAATTTAATTCTGGAGCTGCCGCGAATCGCGGGGGGGGGTGCCGCGAATTGCGGGGGGGGGGTCGCGGGGGTGGGTGCCGCGAATCGCGGGAGGGGGGGTTACGGGGCGGGGGTTGCGGCGAATCATGGGAGGGGGGGTCGCGGGGGTGTGCCGTGAATCACGGGAGGGGGGGTCACGGGGTGGGGTGCCGAGAATCGCGGGGGAGGTGTGTGTGTGTGTGTGCCGTGAATCGCGGGAGTGGTGGTTGTGGGGGGGGGGGGGTGGGGGGGGGGGTGACGCAAATCGCCACAAGAAAAAATCAACACAGAAAGGTCAACACATGTAAATGTTGACATAAGTGTGGCACTTCATTGGTATCCATGTCGACACATGAGAATGAATATGAAAATATTCAAAAAATGAAAAAAAAAACTTCAAAAACTCATGTCAACCTTTTTCATTGTCGACCATAGCCATGTCAGTGTTTTCCATGTGCAATTTAATTCTGGAGCTGCCGCGAATCGCGGGGGGGGGTGCCGCGAATTGCGGGAGGGGGGGTCGCGGGGGTGGGTGCCGCGAATCGCGGGAGGGGGGGTTACGGGGCGGGGGTTGCGGCGAATCATGGGAGGGGGGGTCGCGGGGGTGTGCCGTGAATCACGGGAGGGGGGGTCACGGGGTGGGGTGCCGAGAATCGCGGGGGAGGTGTGTGTGTGTGTGTGCCGTGAATCGCGGGAGTGGTGGTTGTGGGGGGGGGGGGTGGGGGGGGGGTGACGCAAATCGCCACAAGAAAAAATCAACACAGAAAGGTCAACACATGTAAATGTTGACATAAGTGTGGCACTTCATTGGTATCCATGTCGACACATGAGAATGAATATGAAAATATTCAAAAAATGAAAAAAAAAACTTCAAAAACTCATGTCAACCTTTTTCATTGTCGACCATAGCCATGTCAGTGTTTTCCATGTGCAATTTAATTCTGGAGCTGCCGGGAATCACGGAGGGGTGCCGCGAATTGCGGGAGGGGGGGTCGCGGGGGTGGGTGCCGCGAATCGCGGGAGGGCGGGGTTCACAGGGGTTCCGGTGGGGGGTTGCCGCGAATTGCGGGAGGTGTGGGGTCACGGGGGTTGCCGCGAATCGCGGGAGGGGGGGTTGCGGGGGGGTGTGACGCGAATCGCCACAAGAAAAAATCAACACAGAAAGGTCAACACATGTAAATGAATATGAAAAAAATAAAAAAATAAAAAATAAATCTTCAAAAACTCATGTCAACCTTTTTCTTTGTCGACCATAGCCATGTCAGTGTTTTGCATGTGCCATTTAATCCTGGGGCTGCTGCGAATTGCAGGGGGGGGGGGTGCCGCGAATCGCGGGAGGGGGGTCGCAGGGGGGGTGCCGCCCCGAATTGCGGGAGGGGTCGTGGGGGGGTTCTTTTTGCAGCGAATCGCGGGAGGGGGGGTCGCGGGGGGTGTTTTTGCTGCGAACCGCGGTAGGGGGGGTCGCGGGGGAGCGGGTGTTTTTGCCGCGACTCGCGGGAGGGGGGGGCGCGCGGGGGGGGAGGTTTTGCCGCAAATCGCGGGAGGGGGGCGCTCACCTGGTGGCTGTGGAGTAGCAGTGCTGGGCAACATGGGAAGGCAGTGGGTGTCTGGCACTGTCTGTGGGCTCACTGGGCTGGTTCTCTGTCACATACCTCCCAACATGACCCTCTCCAGGAGGGACACAATGCTCTGTTTCTAGACTTCCCCTTAATGTATGATTGCCATCACCTGTTTTAAACAGGTTAATTTCTCAGAAAGGTGTTCAGCACAGATGAAGGCAATCACACATTAAGAGGAAAGTCCAGGAACAGAGCGTTATAGACACAGACACCCACTTTGAGTGACAGATGTAGCCAAATATATAAGAGATATATATATATTTGGATTTGAAACCGGCACTTTATTGTGAATCACACAGCACTTACAATGTTTCTTTTTCTTATTTAAAAGCTACATCGTTATTGTCCTGACGACGGGGAAACCCGAAACGGCGTTGACCGCCTCACAATAAAATTGATTTCTACTAAGCCCTGGAGTGACGCCTTACCCTTTGCTTCTATCATATCTGGTGGATATCCCACCTTGGATGGCACCCAGGCAAGAACATTTAGAGTGCGGGGAGTGCCGGACATCAGCGCGACATATATATATATATATATATATATATATATATATATATATATGGACAGCAGTTGTAAGATGGCGCCCCTGTTCTGACCTTTAATGATTAGGTCTCTATTAGCCTTTGACAAAATTCAAAGTAAATAAAAGTAAAGTCCAAACTTTATAAACATTTATTAAAAAGTCTCTTAAACCACACAACAATGGCGGGTGTTCCAGAGCATAAAAGGTTCAATAGTGTGTTTCAGATTTCAGTAAAGCAAACAACCTTCCAAACGCGTTTCGTCCCATGCAAGGGACTTCATCAGGGGTTCGCAAAAATCATTGACATAATTTCCACGATTTTCATACACGAGATGTATCCCCAACCAGGTGTATAACAATAGATCTTTAAAAATGCTGAGGTGCACTCTTATTTATGGGACTTTTTCCTTCAGTGTCTAGATCAGTGTGGTGGTCTCTAATTTCTTGTTTCGAATTATACCTGCGTATATTCAAACATATGGCTTTGTGGATATGAGGGATTTGAGAATTAATCCGAGGTGTATATATATCCAATATTGGATCGATCTCGATTCAGGCGGTATCTCTATTGGGTGACACCAGTGTATGCTTAAAGGTGAATATACTCAATACAGATTCATGAGCAGTTCTGATTGTGGTTCTCTCTGTCTGATAGGTAAATTTCAATTTGGAGCCCACCTATGAGTATTATTGGAAAGGAACTACCAATACAGAGCCTCGGTTTGTTCACAATGTAGTTTTCACTGTCCCTTAGGAGATGTGTGCTGGTGAAAGGTTCAGTGAGAATGAGTCTCATTCTCACTCATTCTCACTGAACCTTTCACCAGGTTTAGACCCAATGAAAGCATTAGTGGTGGTGTGCGTCACTCGCTACCGCCCACCCCAGCATGATATCGACATCTGTTAGAAAGGTAACACAGTGCTCAGCTGTTAGTTAAAAGCAACTAATTGTGCCTTCTATCGGCAGATCAACCGGTTTAAAAAGCTGCTAAGAATATGCCAGCATAAAAAGGTGATGATTTACATGTGACCACCTCAGCCACCTTTATTTTAATTTAATCCTTTTTCAGAGACATAGTGTTTGGATTCAGCACCTAGGTCAGTGTCCATCCTTCTTGTTTCTTGGGTCTCTTAACCCTCTCACACACTTTTTACATTTGGATTTCTTATTGTAATTTTAGGTTTTCACGTTTGCATGCACTTCTCTTCTGGTCTGCACTTTCCCTACATTACTTTTTCTGAACACTAGTTATCCGTTCCAGCATCAGCCCAGGGACAGTGAGTCCTGTAACATCCTTAGACACTCAGGGGTCGCACTGGCCCTTATGGCGACCCGTCTCATAACTTCTTCATTGCACCCGCTGTGGACACCGCTCGGTGCACACACGCATACCTGGCTGCAGACGGGGTCTTGCTTTATTTACACACAGACTGCCGACATCCCCGCGGATGGGTTAGCCTTACCCTTTGGTGCCCTGGTAACGTGTAGTCGGTGGCGGCTCTTTAAGTATAAACACCGCCTGCCGTTATCTCATGGCATGTTTTGCATTTCACTGCTGCATCTTACGTGCACTTGTTGTTACCTGCCGCTCACGATAATGTTTTGTTTGATACTGTACTGCTGACTTTCAGCGCTTATGCGTTATGTGTATTGTATCACAATCTATTTGTTTCCTTTCACAGCCTCAGCAGCTGACATCGTCAACAGGACACCCTGTTGCATGAGTGCTGGGACCCCCTCTGCTATATATATATATATATATATATATATATATATATATATATATATATACAGTGCTCGAAGTGGAAATTTTAAAGCAGGGGTATGGCAAAATAAAGGTAGAAATTATGCGCTCGCCCCCAAAAAGGGGCGTGGTCAATGTAAAAAGGGGCGTGATCAAATGGGCCCAGTCCATACACACTCTGGGCTCTACAGGGGTACTGGGCCTGCATGGGGTGCTGTCCCTGGGCCCTCGGGAAAGCAATGGTGGTGGACATTCGGTGCCCTATAAGGGTCAACTGGATAGGGGATGCACCTGTGTGGGGCCTGGCAATTAGGGGTATCTGCCTGGGGGTGTCAGGTGTGCGGCGTATACCTGTGGACTGGATTCAGTTGCAGGCTCCTGCCCATCTTGACTCTGACCCCCCCCCGACATCCGGTCTGCTGGCTGTGGGGTGTTCGCAGCTCCGTCCTCTGTTCGCCGGAGGGTGTACTAGTGCGGGCGCCGCAGCGTTACCGCACTCAGTCACCCCTCCGGTCTGCTTGCCGTCAGGTGCAGGGCCCCGTCCGTCTTCTCTCCCTCTATGGTCCCGGTGCGGTGGCGGCCTTCATGCGGCTCTCCTGCCCCGCCGGTCACATGGCCAGGTCCGCTCCATCCCCTCGCCGGCTTCCTCTCCTGTCTCTCCCGCAGCACCGCGACTCCGCTGCGGCTGCTGTCAGTATGCGTGCGGCTCACTTCAGGGTCGCTTCTCTCTCCTCCTCCGATGCCGCTCACCATGCTGCTTCTCCCTTGACGGTCGCGGCTGCTGGGCAGGAATCTTTTCTGTGCTGCGATCGCCGCTGCTCCTCTCTCTCTGCATGCCACGCTACTCCTTTTTCCTCCCTCCTGCCCGTGCTGGGACCTTTGACCTCATTCCGCACATCCTCCTCGCCTGCCATTCGCCTCCTTGACCTGTCCATCAGCCTGCGGACCCTTCTTCGCTCCCTCCAAGCTTTAACCCATTGGATACCAGTGCCTGTCAGCGGCAGCATATTGTAGAGTTTTATTTTAGGGATCATATATCTCTCTTATCCCAATAAGGGTTATTGAGATTGAAATATTATATAAAATATATTTATTATATCTGGTATTGATATAATAACATATATATTTGACATCTGCAATTATATTCTAATAGACCTTACAATACAATATGCAGAGTACTTGTCATAATTTGATTCCCCAAATATGAGAGTTCGAGACTTGTAATTTTAGCTCCAATTGGAGGATTTTATTTATAGGCAAACAAACCATACAGAATAATTGTAACACAGTAATTAATGTATATGCTATTATATATATATTTATATACGCCTCCTTGCTTATATTACATAAAACGACATTAAACAATTGACAGACTTAAGACTGCTATAAAACTAACATAAATTGTAGACTTCAGTATTCCATAACTTTATCAACAACTGAACATTTATATCTACCATGATTACTCACTCACTCCAGCCCATCGCTTCTAGGTTCCGTTCCTCTCTCCTGCTCGTGGCTCACATCTCTCCTCCTGACTCACTGAATGGGTTTCTGGCTGACTGTCCGTGTGTCTGTGAGTCTGTGAGTGAATGTCTATTCTATCTCTCTCCTTATATCCCAAATACATGAATTGAAGTTCCCTGTTCTCATGACGTTATTGAATTTATGGATGCTAATGGTGACAGGGTCTCCTGCTTGTCTGGACTCTAGTGGTAATCTCCTTTGCGAGATCTCCTGTTCTGGTCTCTCCCTGTGCGTCAATCTATTTTACACTCCTGTTGTCAAAATACAATAGTGTCTTGTCTGTCCTGCAATGTAACTTGGATGATGTACTATCCTTTCTACATTCTCCAGAAAGGAAACCAGATGGCTGGAGTCAATACAGTCTGTCTAATATACACTGTCCCACAATTCTGCCTTACAGCACAGACTACCTAAATACAAATATTGCTACATTCTGTAAACATTTGAATGATATACATATTCAATTTATAGCTACACTACATTACTTTATAGTATCAAAATAATATTCAATTTCTATGCAAACAAAATTATATATGGTAACAGTCCCCCGCTTGTGACCATGAGAAATTATTTTGATTGGTCACACAGTAAATTACCATACTTGCTTCATATATATTTCCAAACTTTCTTTTCCCAACTCTCCTAACCATAAATTAACCATTGGTATGAAATATCCTTCATTTAATTAACCTGATTTACCCAATAATAACTAAATTTGACCAGGACAGAAGGTTTTTATATTCAGTATTCATGAGGAAAATATTTTCATTGCTACAGACAGTTATATGCCACGCCACGGCTTGCCTTGTCGATCTTGTTTGGTCGATGAGTGATGACACTTTCCTTGTACTGTTGCTCACAGTGATTTCCTGGCTGAGGGCTGTCACCTGTGTGGGTTGTAGTTCTTGGAGACACTTTACATTTGCAGTATGGTGGACGTAGAAGTAGAATTCTTCATAGAGGCTGTTGACTTGCTTGAAATGTTGCTTTACATGTATAGAGGCTGTTGACTTGCTTGAAATGTTGCTTTACTTGTGTGGCCCTTGGAGTGCTGTGGTCTTGATAAATTTCTTCACCACAGTTTTGCAAAACACGGGGCCTTCGATAAGCCTCATTAATGCAGTCCTTAGCGAGTTTGCTTTGTATGTCCTTTACGATTATCGCTGTGATCGTGACAAGTGTCCTTGTGCGTCCTTTAAGATTATCGCGCTGCAATCATGATAAGTGTCCATGTCTCTCTTTAACCCCAACCTCGTTGTGTTGAACAAAACAGTTTGTGACGTTGAATACAGCAGTTGAAACTTTAACCAAGTATTTTTGCTTTACTTGTTGATAAGAACATTTGTCTTCAGGCATTGGCAGGTAAATGTCTGGGGTAGATTCTAAAGGATCCACTTCGTTTATACTAAATTTCCTCACTGAATAACAATTTACCATTCAGTCTCTGATCTCTTACCTACCTTCCTATATGCTATCTTATCTTAAACTAAAATAACCATACACCAGCTAAATCCTATAACTAACAACAATATTTTGATTTGACATACCTATGACAACATCCTATCAATACATATTTTGATTTAACGTATCTATGACAACATCCTATCAATACAACAAATGACTATGATTTTGCTTCAAACAAATATAAAATATCTGTTAAGAATGGGTTTGTCTATATCGAATTCCATCCAGTGTGTGTGATATGCAGCCATGTGCATATAAAATAACTACAATATTCCATCTATGCGATTATTCATTCTCTTAGACTTGGTTAAGTCTGTATTAAGAGAATGATCCATCTCAACAACTAACAAAACATTTTTCTTTTACAATTTGATGTAAGGCATACCATTCTTTGTCTGATATTTAAATTAGTTTGAAGCTTTTTAAGAAGGAAGCGTATATATAATCAGCATATACTCATAAGAAAAATAAGAAGAAAAAGAAAACAAATATTTACAAGGTATATACAATTACATAAGAATGAAGATCATATGTGTGAATTGATCGGCAATTAAAAATGTATGTACAAAAGGATTCTGCATGCTTGGTGGTTAGAATAAAGCACACTGTAAATGGAATGTCCATGTGTCACAGTGTCCTGACAAACAAACAATGATTGCTGTAGTGAGGGGGTTAATGAACTTCTCCTGAAGAAGAGAAAAGGGGATTTTGTCCATGTGTCCAGAAAACAAATAATAGTTGCTGTAGTTAAACCTTTTCCTTCTCTGAAGGACTGAAGAAAGAAAAATAAACTAATAAAAAAAAAGTCCTTTGATTTTTGTCCATGTGACAGTTTTTGGATCCTCCTTGGATGACAAACACAAGCTGTGCAAGGTACTGGCTCTTTGCATAATTGCAGCAATAAAAGGGTTAGTAGAACTTTGGTGTAAATTGGAGCTTTGTTTGGGGTTTTGCATCCATTTGTATTGAAGCTGCTTGTGCAGAACTTGTAACCTAAAATTGAAACAAAAAGAAATACAATTACTATTATTGCTAGTGGTGTGACATTGCTAGCTATATCTTTTGTGCTATCTGCTGGTCCAACATTGCTGGCCATGTTTTCTGGTTTGTACCATTTCTCTCCTCTATGCTGCCAGATGCAGACTTTCCATAACTATGGTTTTAAGGACTTAATAACTAGCAATGGTTGCTGGTCCGTGGCAGTCTTTACTTTCTGTAGTTTTGTGTGTCATTGACAGCACAAACTCTGCTGCATATATGATGCTGGGCAAATTTAACTTGGAAAACTGGGCTGGTTTAACATGTGAGATCCTCTCAAAGCAAACAATGGCTACATTGGGTTTTAAAAGTAAAATAAGTGATACCACCGTCTGACTTGTGTTTGCACTATCTGAAGTGGTCTGAATCCAGCACTTCTCCATCTGCAGTGCTTGCTGTTCAGTGAGACTCTTCAGCCTTGGAGAATTTTGCCAGCCCTGGAAAATATTCTTGTGGGGAGAGAAACTTGTTAATCCGTGCCGGATACCTTTTGCAGGTTTCAGGAGGGCTTTCTGCCTGTCCAGATCTGTAACAAAATTGTTAGGTTTCCAGGGTACAAAAACATATTCATCCTGGTGACACTTTGTATCATTGCTGAAACTTGGTGTGGTGTTTCTAGATTGACACTCTGCATGTGGTCTCTCTAAGAGACTGTGGACATTTGCTCCACCACTAGATGTCTCTAACTGCTGTGTGGGGGTTACAGAGATGGTGGAACCTTTTGTGTGATCATGCATGCTCAAATTCATGCCATTGCTCAGCTCAGACATATTTGTGGCTGAATACATTTGCTCATTTAATTCTGTGACAACTTTACCTACAATTGGAGTGTGTGTGTACAAGGTTATTGCCAGTTCCCTTTTCCCTGAGGGCAACACAATTCCTTTTGTCACAATAGGGACTATGAGTGTGGATTTTGCAGAATCACTCTCCTTATTGTACTGATCTCCCCCCTTAATCAAAACAGTGCAGGGGACATCTCTCATTGCTCCTGCCTTATTTGTAGTAATATTACGTTCTCTCTCTATTACAGAGCCCTGATTAGCATCTGTGACCATTTCAGACTTTGTAGTCTGTTTGTGAATGAGCCCCTCTGTGGTCTCATCCCTGCTCCTAACACCTTTGCTGGGTGCTTCTGTGATCCCTTCATGAGAGATCTGGACAGTTTGTTCACAATCTGCCAGAAAATTTACATTTGTCTCAGAATTCTTCTGAGTACACTTCTTAACCTTTAGGGATTTTAAGAAGGAATTCACATTTGCATTCATTTTCAGGCATGCGCTCTTAAGACGTGAACCTGATTTCTCTTTACATTCCTGCTTAACTTCTAAAGTCGCTGCTCTGTGCATTTTCCTAAATGCTACAGCAACTCTTTTCATTTTCAACATTGCACTTATTTTACAATGCTGTATTTATACTTTTGTACACAAGATATCCTCCCAATGAGAGTGTCCGGATTCTCAAAGTTAACTCTAATATCTGGTACTAATTTTAATTTATTTGGAAATGCTCATTTCCAGTTTATTTATTCTAGGCCTTTACAATTATCAAGTGCCTATTTAGTAACATACCCCACTGTGATCTTGCAATGTGTCAGCAGGCTAACATGCCCTTGTGCTGAGCCTAGTAAATGTAGTATTAGTTAAAAATGTTTCTGAATAATGCCATATTATCAATATCTAAGCGTGCACTCCCAGATAATGGTAACAATGGAATATCAGTTCTGTTTCACCAATACGTTATTATAGGTCTACAAACAATGCAAGATAAAAATGCACAATAGTATTACGTTTTCCTAGATACATCCTCACTGTGATTCTGTAGGTTAGGTAGCCAGCTTCACGCATCTGCTACTCCTTATAAATATTATAATCATACAATCAGATACCAAAATGTACAAGTCCTGCTGCGGTCGCCATTGTAGAGTTTTATTTTAGGGATCATATATCTCTCTTATCCCAATAAGGGTTATTGAGATTGAAATATTATATAAAATATATTTATTATATCTGGTATTGATATAATAACATATATATTTGACATCTGCAATTATATTCTAATAGACCTTACAATACAATATGCAGAGTACTTGTCATAATTTGATTCCCCAAATATGAGAGTTCGAGACTTGTAATTTTAGCTCCAATTGGAGGATTTTATTTATAGGCAAACAAACCATACAGAATAATTGTAACACAGTAATTAATGTATATGCTATTATATATATATTTATATACGCCTCCTTGCTTATATTACATAAAACGACATTAAACAATTGACAGACTTAAGACTGCTATAAAACTAACATAAATTGTAGACTTCAGTATTCCATAACTTTATCAACAACTGAACATTTATATCTACCATGATTACTCACTCACTCCAGCCCATCGCTTCTAGGTTCCGTTCCTCTCTCCTGCTCGTGGCTCACATCTCTCCTCCTGACTCACTGAATGGGTTTCTGGCTGACTGTCCGTGTGTCTGTGAGTCTGTGAGTGAATGTCTATTCTATCTCTCTCCTTATATCCCAAATACATGAATTGAAGTTCCCTGTTCTCATGACGTTATTGAATTTATGGATGCTAATGGTGACAGGGTCTCCTGCTTGTCTGGACTCTAGTGGTAATCTCCTTTGCGAGATCTCCTGTTCTGGTCTCTCCCTGTGCGTCAATCTATTTTACACTCCTGTTGTCAAAATACAATAGTGTCTTGTCTGTCCTGCAATGTAACTTGGATGATGTACTATCCTTTCTACATTCTCCAGAAAGGAAACCAGATGGCTGGAGTCAATACAGTCTGTCTAATATACACTGTCCCACAATTCTGCCTTACAGCACAGACTACCTAAATACAAATATTGCTACATTCTGTAAACATTTGAATGATATACATATTCAATTTATAGCTACACTACATTACTTTATAGTATCAAAATAATATTCAATTTCTATGCAAACAAAATTATATATGGTAACAATATTTATGGTTGCTTGGCAACACTGTCATGGCTGTCCCTGCCAGAACGGGATATCCCAGGCTGGGGTGCCACAGATAGCCCCTAAAAACTTATTAGTGTAAAAAAAAAGGCATTTCCGGGTCAGTGGAGGAAAGGTGACGGTATGACATACCGTCCCATACCGCCCCACTTCGACCACTGTATATATATATATATATATATATACATACACTTAACATCGGCACTCACCTTTCCTAGTTTTGGGGTGCCCTATGGCTTGTGACCACATTGTTTAAACAGACATTGGAGGGGCTCTGCACACACTAAATTAACTGTTAATAAATAGTGGAGATTTGGTTCATGAATTGATCAATGCATTTAAGCCTGCAGCCCCCGTCAAGGGACCCCACTGTTCTGCAGGTCCTACCACTATCGCTGCAAATGGCTACAATACACATAGCTATCACATCAATGTTTGATACCAGGCATGCTATCTGGTCTGAAACTCACAGCAGACTGTGCTTTTATGGGTGAGCAGCTACCAACACACCTGTCACTAATCATCTAGGGAAATGGCTAACATAAGCTATGGAATCCTAGTTAAAAACATGGTGCAAGAGAGAATGTGACCACAAAAAGACTAATTAAAAAATTAATCTAATAAACAATATATACACTTAACATCGGCACTCACCTTTCCTAGTTTTGGGGTGCCCTATGGCTTGTGACCACATTGTTTAAACAGACATTGGAGGGGCTCTGCACACACTAAATTAACTGTTAATAAATAGTGGAGATTTGGTTCATGAATTGATCAATGCATTTAAGCCTGCAGCCCCCGTCAAGGGACCCCACTGTTCTGCAGGTCCTACCACTATCGCTGCAAATGGCTACAATACACATAGCTATCACATCAATGTTTGATACCAGGCATGCTATCTGGTCTGAAACTCACAGCAGACTGTGCTTTTATGGGTGAGCAGCTACCAACACACCTGTCACTAATCATCTAGGGAAATGGCTAACATAAGCTATGGAATCCTAGTTAAAAACATGGTGCAAGAGAGAATGTGACCACAAAAAGACTAATTAAAAAATTAATCTAATAAACAATATATACATGTGTATTGTAGCCATATTAAGCGATAGTGCTAGGACCTGCAGAACAGTGGGGTCCCTTGACGGGGGCTGCAGGCTTAAATGCATTGATCAATTCATGAACCAAATCTCCACTATTTATTAACAGTTAATTTAGTGTGTGCAGAGCCCCTCCAATGTCTGTTTAAACAATGTGGTCACAAGCCATAGGGCACCCCAAAACTAGGAAAGGTGAGTGCCGATGTTAAGTGTATATATTGTTTATTAGATTAATTTTTTAATTAGTCTTTTTGTGGTCACATTCTCTCTTGCACCATGTTTTTAACTAGGATTCCATAGCTTATGTTAGCCATTTCCCTAGATGATTAGTGACAGGTGTGTTGGTAGCTGCTCACCCATAAAAGCACAGTCTGCTGTGAGTTTCAGACCAGATAGCATGCCTGGTATCAAACATTGATGTGATAGCTATGTGTATTGTAGCCATATTGAGCGATAGTGGTAGGACCTGCAGAACAGTGGGGTCCCTTGACGGGGGCTGCAGGCTTAAATGCATTGATCAATTCATGAACCAAATCTCCACTATTTATTAACAGTTAATTTAGTGTGTGCAGAGCCTCTACAATATATATATATATATATAGAAGACTTGCGGTGGGGCACTCGTGGCAATTGTAGAGAAGCAAAAAGATTTGCCAGCTGGTTTTCAAGCAGCAACGTTTAAATTTATTGTTCAAATTGTCGTCAGGTTACAAAAGAATAAAGCATAAAACATGCCTTTATAGCACATTGAAACCAGGGAAGTGAGGCTGAGACGCCGGGGGATGGGAGAGCAGCCCACATGGGGCGCAGCATGATGACATCACACGTTCAGCTAGTGAACAGTGTGCAGGAAAGCTGGTTGCCATGGAGATGGCATGTAAACAGCCTGCAACACTGGGGAAACAGAAAAAATCACCTAAATAAACAAAGGAGTGATACGGAACTGGCATGTTTGGACATAGTAAAAAATGACAGAGAGTTGTTAGTAATAAATATCTATGAGCAGTCTCAGACACACTTCACAAAGCATTACATATTAATAATGGAGCAGGTATGAACATTATAATATACATATAAATAACAGCAGTAACGCTGAACTCAATTTAAAGGTATAGTAACCATACAAAGTTGACATGCTCTATAAAAATGTAATTATAAAAGGCTTAATGAAGTAAAAAACTGGACAATATCACCGGAAGACAGCAAAAGAAATTTGTTCATTAAGGCCTTTCGGCGCAATAGTGCCGAGGCGGTGTATCCACCGGGCTTCACAACGTAACAGTTGAGTGCCACGGTCACCACCACGGATGTTGGGTGGCACCCAATCAATCATCCTATACCTTAAACCCTGGGTCCTCAAACTGCGGCCCTCCAGATGTTGTGAAACTACAAATCCCAGCATGCCTTGCCACAGTTTTAACGCTCCCTTATAGCAAAACTGTGGCAAGGCATGCTGGGATTTGTAGTTTCACAACATCTGGAGGGCCGCAGTTTGAGGACCCATGCCTTAAACTGTGTAAGGGGTGATGATGCTCCACAAAATGTATAGCTACAGGGTGTTCGCTGGCCCCAGAGGCTAGGGCCAGGCGGATGGTACTCCTGTGCATAGTCATCCTTTCCTTAAATTTCCTAATAGTCTTGCCTATATAAGACAAACTACAGGGGCAAATTAATTGATAAATAATAAAAGAGGAATTACAGGTGAAATTATGACGTAATTTAATTAACTGGCCGGTATGGGGGTGACTGAAAGAGTCGCCAGTTAAAAGAAATTGACATGTGGTGCAGGCACATCTGAAGCAGCCTCTTTTCTTATTGGCACCTAACCATGTAGTAACCGGGGGTTCTGGATCAAATGACACATTAGTCTTAACCAGGATGTCCTTAAGACTGCGGCCTTTAGAGTAACATGGCATCACCCGATGCTCACCAAGAGGCAAGGAAGAATCACTCTTAATTAGAGGCCAATTAGTCTTAACCAGGGATGTTGTGTCGACTGAAGCCACATTGTAGCGGTTGACCCAAGGCATGACTTTAGACATGCTTTTATCTTTAGGTTTAGATTGAAGTAATGATTGGCGATTTAATTTTAGCACCTTATCCTTACAGGACAGCAAATCTTGGCGATTGAAGCCACGTTGCTGAAATTTTTCTATAAGGGTATCAATTTGTAGTTCACAATTTGCCCGATCACTGTTAATACGATAGTAGCGCAACATTTGTGAATACAGTAAAGACATCACAAGGCTGCGGGGATGACAGCTGGTAGGTGATAACATAGTGTTGCGGTCAGTAGTTTTTGTGTACACACTGGTAGATATGCTACCTGCATCAAGGGAAACTTTAACGTCCAAAAAATGGACATCAGTGCTAGAAGTTTCAAACGTAAACTTGATAGCATTACTTGTTTCATTGTGTTTTAAAATTAGCTGATGGAGTAGACCAATATCACCTTGCCAAATGGCAAACAGGTCATCAATATATCTTTTAAACACAATAAAGTGATCGGCAACAGAAGAATCAGACAAAAAAATATCAAATTTAACAGAAAACATAAAAATGTTAGCATATGACGGAGCTACAGAACTGCCCATTGCGCAGCCCCGTAGCTGTAAATAAAAAAATATTGTTATAGATGAAAAAGTTGTTGTGTAAAATTAAATCCATAAGTTTAATCAAAAAATTTTAATGGGGTCAAAATCACTGTAAGAATTGAGAAAGCGTCGTAAGGCAGCAAGGCCTAATGAATGTGGGATTGTTGTATACAAGTTTACAACATCGATGGTGGCCAGATGGCAATTGTCTGGCAATCTAGGGAGCTGGTGAAGGATCTGTAAAAATGTGGTAGTGTCCAGAAGGAAAGTCGATTGTAATTTAATCAGAGGCTGTAGAACATCATCGAGGTAGGTTGCTGATGGTTGCAACAAGGATCCGCATGCCGACACAATCGGTCGTCCCGGTGGAGGGGACAGACCCTTGTGTATTTTAGGTAATGTGTATAGGCAGGGAGTAATTGGAAAGTCCGGTATTAGTGCCTTTTGGATTTCCTTGGTGATAATATTGGCATCAACGCCCATCAGTAAAATATTGGACAATTTCTGGCGGCATTGGGAGGTTGGATTGGATGTCAACTGGCGGTATGTGTCGACATCATTCAATTGCCTCATCACTTCAAGGTGGTAGTCTGACAGATCTTGGAGGACAACCGCCCCTCCCTTGTCCGCTTGGCGGATGACAAGATTTTTGTTGTTGCTTAAATTCAGCAAAGCTGATCTTTCAGCTGGCATGAGATTTGGATGAGCTGACATAGAGCGTTCTACAATTTCAGGCAGTCCTGTATCGAGCATTCTGGAGAACGATTTTATACTCGCGTTGTTAGAATTTGGTTCGAAGGTTGACACAGGTGCAAATTTTTTCAATGCTGGTGGTAATAGAGGTTTAACAGGCTTGGTGGAATTTGGTTGATTGGCAAAGAATTCTTGGAGCTTTATTTTTCTAACAAGTTCATGCTTTTCTATTTGCCATTGTAGGTCGCTAAATGGGACAGAAGGCACAAAGGAAAGTCCGTGATTAAGTAATTTAATTTCACTTTTAGACAACTCATGTGACTAGAGATTGAATATTATATTCTCGTGTTGGACGGTGGGCGACCCGGACGTCCGCCCCCTCTTCCACTGTTGCCCTCTTCTGGTATAGCGCCTCTTACGCCTGGGTTGGGGCCACCCCGGCCCTTTTGGAGATGCCTTCCTAAAGGGCCTGCTTTGGCACCTTTATTTTTACGCTGATCAGTTTCACTATTAGAGCTGGTATTGTCAGAAGATGTTTCTGTGTCAAATCGATCAATCGTATTCTGGGGACGTCTTTTTTTCCGACGAAAAAAAGGTTTCTTTGGTATTTCTCCAGAATTGCCGGCCAGCCATCTGTAGACTGTATGTCTATCATAATCTGTTTGGACTTTGAGTAATTTCTCTTTTTTAAAGAGGATTAGCTCTCTTTTGTAAGAGGCCAATTGGCTTTTTAGTCGCTCCATCCAATCAGTTTCCTTCTCTGCCACCAGTGTAGATAAATGTATAGTTTCAAATTTAGAGATTTTATCCCTTATCACAGCAAGTTCCTTCGAAGATTGTTCCACAACGAGCACCATAAGGTCAAAGGAACATTTGTTGAGAGTTCCTATCCACCGTTTGCAGAACTGTGGGTCATATCTCCCGATTGTCGGGCAGTTCCGAACCCGAAACCCACGGGGGATCATCTTGGACTTGTAGTAATCGCTCAAAGATAAAGCGTGAAGATGGAAGTCAATTTCCTTCTTTTTTAATCGCAGAAGGTCCCTGTAGATGATATCTGTAGCAAGTGTTTCCTTCACTGGGACTGTGTGCTACTGGACCTACAGCAGTTTTTCTGCAAATCTCTCCAAGTGAGCAATTTGGACCATACACACTGTGTTCCTTTCGCTGGGACTGTGTGCTACTGCACCTACAGCAGTTTTTCTGCAAATCTCTCCAAGTGAGCAATTTGGACCATACACACTGTCCTGTTAGGTGTTCCTTTCGCTGGGACTGTGTGCTACTGGACCTACAGCAGTTTTTCTGCAAATCTCTCCAAGTGAGCAATTTGGACCATACACACTGTCCAATATGGCCGATGAAGATAGCATTGGACAATTCAATTTCCCCATAGGGGATGTTCATTCCCTTTCCAAGGTAGAAATCCAAGCTATCATCCTCAAAAGCGGCATTAATGACGAGGAAGAATCCCTTGCTACAGATATCATCTACAGGGACCTTCTGCGATTAAAAAAGAAGGAAATTGACTTCCATCTTCACGCTTTATCTTTGAGCGATTACTACAAGTCCAAGATGATCCCCCGTGGGTTTCGGGTTCGGAACTGCCCGACAATCGGGAGATATGACCCACAGTTCTGCAAACGGTGGATAGGAACTCTCAACAAATGTTCCTTTGACCTTATGGTGCTCGTTGTGGAACAATCTTCGAAGGAACTTGCTGTGATAAGGGATAAAATCTCTAAATTTGAAACTATACATTTATCTACACTGGTGGCAGAGAAGGAAACTGATTGGATGGAGCGACTAAAAAGCCAATTGGCCTCTTACAAAAGAGAGCTAATCCTCTTTAAAAAAGAGAAATTACTCAAAGTCCAAACAGATTATGATAGACATACAGTCTACAGATGGCTGGCCGGCAATTCTGGAGAAATACTGTACCAAAGAAACCTTTTTTTCGTCGGAAAAAAAGACGTCCCCAGAATACGATTGATCGATTTGACACAGAAACATCTGCTGACAATACCAGCTCTAATAGTGAAACTGATCAGCGTAAAAATAAAGGTGCCAAAGCAGGCTCTTTAGGGGGGCATCTCCAAAAGGGCAGGGGTGGCCCCAACCCAGGCGTAAGAGGCGCTATACCAGAAGAGGGCAACAGTGGAAGAGGGGGCGGACGTCCGGGTCGCCCACCGACCAACACGAGAATATAATATTCAATCTCTCGTCACATGAGTTGTCTAAAAGTGAAATTAAATTACTTAATCACGGACTTTCCTTTGTGCCTTCTGTCCCATTTAGCGACCTACAATGGCAAATAGAAAAGCATGAACTTGTTAGAAAAATAAAGCTCCAAGAATTCTTTGCCAATCAACCAAATTCCACCAAGCCTGTTAAACCTCCATTACCACCAGCGTTGAAAAAATTTGCACCTGTGTCAACCTTCGAACCAAATTCTAACAACGCGAGTATAAAATCGTTCTCCAGAATGCTCGATACAGGACTGCCTGAAATTGTAGAACGCTCTATGTCAGCTCATCCAAATCTCATGCCAGCTGAAAGATCAGCTTTGCTGAATTTAAGCAACAACAAAAATCTTGTCATCCGCCAAGCGGACAAGGGAGGGGCGGTTGTCCTCCAAGATCTGTCAGACTACCACCTTGAAGTGATGAGGCAATTGAATGATGTCGACACATACCGCCAGTTGACATCCAATCCAACCTCCCAATGCCGCCAGAAATTGTCCAATATTTTACTGATGGGCGTTGATGCCAATATTATCACCAAGGAAATCCAAAAGGCACTAATACCGGACTTTCCAATTACTCCCTGCCTATACACATTACCTAAAATACACAAGGGTCTGTCCCCTCCACCGGGACGACCGATTGTGTCGGCATGCGGATTCTTGTTGCAACCATCAGCAACCTACCTCGATGATGTTCTACAGCCTCTGATTAAATTACAATCGACTTTCCTTCTGGACACTACCACATTTTTACAGATCCTTCACCAGCTCCCTAGATTGCCAGACAATTGCCATCTGGCCACCATCGATGTTGTAAGCTTTCTCAATTCTTACAGTGATTTTGACCCCATTAAAATTGATTTTTTGATTGAACTTATGGATTTAATTTTACACAACAACTTTTTCATCTATAACAATATTTTTTATTTACAGCTACGGGGCTGCGCAATGGGCAATTCTGTAGCTCCGTCATATGCTAACATTTTTATGTTTTCTGTTGAATTTGATATTTTTTTGTCTGATTCTTCTGTTGCCGATCACTTTATTGTGTTTAAAAGATATATTGATGACCTGTTTGCCATTTGGCAAGGTGATATTGGTCTACTCCATCAGCTAATTTTAAAACAAAATTGAAACAAGTAATGCTATCAAGTTTACGTTTGAAACTTCTAGCACTGATGTCCATTTTTTGGACGTTAAAGTTTCCCTTGATGCAGGTAGCATATCTACCAGTGTGTACACAAAAACTACCGACCGCAACACTATGTTATCACCGACCAGCTGTCATCCCCGCAGCCTTGTGATGTCTTTACTGTATTCACAAATGTTGCGCTACTATCGTATTAACAGTGATCGGGCAAATTGTGAACTACAAATTGATACCCTTATAGAAAAATTTCAGCAACGTGGCTTCAATCGCCAAGATTTGCTGTCCTGTAAGGATAAGGTGCTAAAATTAAATCGCCAATCATTACTTCAATCTAAACCTAAAGATAAAAGCATGTCTAAAGTCATGCCTTGGGTCAACCGCTACAATGTGGCTTCAGTCGACACAACATCCCTGGTTAAGACTAATTGGCCTCTAATTAAGAGTGATTCTTCCTTGCCTCTTGGTGAGCATCGGGTGATGCCATGTTACTCTAAAGGCCGCAGTCTTAAGGACATCCTGGTTAAGACTAATGTGTCATTTGATCCAGAACCCCCGGTTACTACATGGTTAGGTGCCAATAAGAAAAGAGGCTGCTTCAGATGTGCCTGCACCACATGTCAATTTCTTTTAACTGGCGACTCTTTCAGTCACCCCCATACCGGCCAGTTAATTAAATTACGTCATAATTTTACCTGTAATTCCTCTTTTATTATTTATCAATTAATTTGCCCCTGTAGTTTGTCTTATATAGGCAAGACTATTAGGAAATTTAAGGAAAGGATGACTATGCACAGGAGTACCATCCGCCTGGCCCTAGCCTCTGGGGCCAGCGAACACCCTGTAGCTAGACATTTTGTGGAGCATCATCACCCCTTACACAGTTTAAGGTATAGGATGATTGATTGGGTGCCACCCAACATCCGTGGTGGTGACCGTGGCACTCAACTGTTACGTTGTGAAGCCCGGTGGATACACCGCCTCGGCACTATTGCGCCGAAAGGCCTTAATGAACAAATTTCTTTTGCTGTCTTCCGGTGATATTGTTTTTTACTTCATTAAGCCTTTTATAATTACATTTTTATAGAGCATGTCAACTTTGTATGGTTACTATACCTTTAAATTGAGTTCAGCGTTACTGCTGTTATTTATATGTATATTATAATGTTCATACCTGCTCCATTATTAATATGTAATGCTTTGTGAAGTGTGTCTGAGACTGCTCATAGATATTTATTACTAACAACTCTCTGTCATTTTTTACTATGTCCAAACATGCCAGTTCCGTATCACTCCTTTGTTTATTTAGGTGATTTTTTCTGTTTCCCCAGTGTTGCAGGCTGTTTACATGCCATCTCCATGGCAACCAGCTTTCCTGCACACTGTTCACTAGCTGAACGTGTGATGTCATCATGCTGCGCCCCATGTGGGCTGCTCTCCCATCCCCCGGCGTCTCAGCCTCACTTCCCTGGTTTCAATGTGCTATAAAGGCATGTTTTATGCTTTATTCTTTTGTAACCTGACGACAATTTGAACAATAAATTGAAACGTTGCTGCTTGAAAACCAGCTGGCAAATCTTTTTGCTTCTCTACAATTGCCACGAGTGCCCCACCGCAAGTCTTCTATATCCGTTTTGTGCTGGCACCGGCGTAGCTGCATTTTTGTCACAAGGAGTGCCAAACCCCTGCTCTCTCTCTCTCTATATATATATATATATATATATATATAGAAGATCAAAGGTGCGGCACTCATAGGTGCCGATTCTGTGGGTGCTTAAGGGCCCGAGCACCCACGGAGATTGAAGAGCACCCACGGGCCCAAGTCCCGCTGCAGGGCCGCCATATTAACTTGCTAATTTGCGGCTGCAGCACCCACATCGCCGGACCCGCCACCTGGGAAACAGTATGCCGGGAAGTGTATTCTGTCCGAGGAGTACCTGGTCTGTGGGGGCATTTATGTGCCTGCACTGTGGGGGCATTTATGTACCTGCACTGTGGGGGCATTTATGTACCTGCACTGTGGGGGGCATTTATGTACCTGTACTGTGGGGGCATTTATGTACCTGTACTGTGGGGGCATTTATGTACCTGCACTGTGTGGGGCATTTATGTACCTGCACTGTGGGGGCATTTATGTACCTGCACTGTGGGGGCATTTATGTACCTGCATTGTGGGGGCATTTATGTACCTGCACTGTGGGGGCATTTATGTACCTGCACTGTGGGGGCATTTATGTACCTGCACTGTGGGGGCATTTATGTATGTGGAACTCTGTTGCCATAATTTGAATATTGGAGACAACTGTGCTCCATAATATAAATTGGTATTATTTTGTGGCCGCACCCCTTCCCCATGAAGCCACTACTCTATATTTTTGGCTTGAGCACCCACCAGCAAAAACATAAATCAGCACCTATGGCGGCACTCACGATCTCTCTCACAATAAACAGCAAGGAGCCACTGCAGTTAGTTGCATCAACGTTTCAAAACTTTATTGTTTTGTCATCTGGATAAAAGACAAGTTAACACACTGACCTTAATATACTGTAGACACACCACGTGAAAAAGCCGGTTCCGGGGAAGGGACTGAGTACCCGCCCCTTTGTCCAGCAGGAATGACGTCAGTGGGACGAACATTCTATGACAACACCATCACCATGACAATAATCAAAACACAGGTAGAAAACGATACAGCTCTGTAAAAATAAAAGAAAGACATATATATCGGTATCTGATGGAAATCAAGAAATGAGCGCATATATACAATCAGAGCACATTGCATGAAAACCGTTAACGAAAGACTCCTAAAGGTAATTGCTCATTTAAACCTCGGGGAGCGAGGGCATCTAGCTGGTGATCCATCAGATACCGATATATATGTCTTTCTTTTATTTTTACAGAGCTGTATCGTTTTCTACCTATGTTTTGATTATTGTCATGGTGATGGTGTTGTCATAGAATGTTCGTCCCACTGACGTCATTCCTGCTGGACAAAGGGGCGGGTACTCAGTCCCTCCCCCGGAACCGGCTTTTTCACGTGGTGTGTCTACAGTATATTAAGGTCAGTGTGTTAACTTGTCTTTTATCCTGATGACAAAACAATAAAGTTTTGAAACGTTGATGCAACTAACTGCAGTGGCTCCTTGCTGTTCATTGTGAGAGAGATCGTGAGTGCTGCACCTTTGATCTTCTACGTCTAAGCAGATCACCTGCTGTGAAGGCACCGATCACTAAGCTGCATTGTTTTTGGGAGTGCCGGACCCATCTACCCTATTGTGGGTTATCACATGAGCCCTATGTGATTTACCTGTCCGAATTGGCACCCAACAACCGAAAGGAGACTTTGTCATACCACAGGCAACTACCCTGGAGATCATCTATATCTCCTTTTATCCTTCCCTGTCTGGTGTGTGCACCTACCGGGTGACGACACAAAGAATCGACCAGCTCATTGACAACACGGTATCCTGCGAGCATCAGAATGGCTGAGGACGAGGTACCTGATTTACTCGACTTTCCTAGAGACAACACCTACACATTCTCCGATGTAGAGATTGGATCAATCATATTGAAGTCCGGGATGGCCGAGGAAGCCGGTTCTATGTCTGCCGACACGGTATATCGCGACCTCCTACACCTTAAAAAGAAGGAGGTGGATTATCATCTACACGCCGTCTCCTTGAGTGACTACTTTAAGGCAAAAATGATACCGAGGGGCTTTAGGGTCAGAAACTGCCCCACTATAGGTCTCTTTGACCCATCATTTTGCAAACGATGGGTCGGTATCTTGAACCGCTGTTCACTGGACCTCATAGTTCTAGTTGTAGAACAATCCTCCAAAGAACTTGCCAACATTAAAGTAAAAATCGCCAAATTTGAGGACGAACATCTTGCCACATTGTCCACTGACTTGGATACAGATTGGTTAGATAAGATGAAATCCCAACTCACTAAATACAAAAAAAGAACTGTTACAATATAAACAAGAAAAGTTACTTAAAGTACAAGGTGACTACGAACGCCACACAGTCTACAGATGGTTATCTGGAAACCCAGGTGAGGGTCCTAAGCGCCCTTTCTTCCGCCGAAAACAACGGGGGAGGCAAGCATATGGACAGTTCGAGACCGACTCTTCATTGGAGACACAAAGTTCAAACAGCGAAACAGAGAGACGTAACATGAATGCCGGCCCTTTAGGGTTACGACCGCGACAACCAGTACCAAGAGGTGGTCGCGGAAGAGGCGCTACACCCGCAGGGGACAACAGTGCAAGAGGGGGAAGGAAGACGGGTCGACCCCCGACAATAACCTAATATTCAACCTCTCCTCTTACGAACTCTCGCCGGGCGAGCGCAAGTTATTGAGCCACGGCCTCTCTTTCGTTCCCACGGTTCCCTACAGTGATCTCCAATGGAAGATTGAGCAACACGATCTCCTTAGAAAAATCAAGCTTAAAGAACATTTCCAAAATAACCCGAATTACACTCCAGTGGAGGAGATCCCCAAATCTATCATTAAGTTTCGACAGCCATCGACCTTTGAACCCTATACGACCAATTACTCCATTAAAACCTTTGCCCAGGTTATCGAGGAGCAAGTGAAGACATCTATTTCCAAGCAACCCCCCTCACACCCCAATTTGTCGGTCCAGGAACGAGAAGCGTTACAGAGACTCAGAGCTAACGAATCCCTGATTATTCGCCCGGCCAACAAAGGAGGTGCCATTGTCCTACAAGACATTGAGGACTACGACAAAGAGATCCTACATCAATTATCAGACCCTAAAACTTATAAGTGACTGAGCAGCAATCCCATGCAGGTATGTAGAGACCAACTTGCCATCCTGTTGCAACAAGGGGTTTCACAAGGGATTATCACCGATAACATCAAGGAAATCCTTTTACCCGTCCACCCCACAGTCCCCGTGTTCTACACCTTACCTAAGGTGCACAAGGGCCTGGACCCCCCACCAGGTCGCCCCATCGTAGCTGCCCAAGGGTCCCTATTACAATCAACAGCGACTCTTATTGATGATTGGTTGCAACCCCTGATTACAAAGAAACCCTCTTTTCTGCTTGACACCACAGACTTTTTACTGTCCCTTGAGCCTTTCTACAACTCCACTGATATTGGCTGTATGGCTACCATTGACGTTACCAGTTTATATACTGCCATACCCCATGCAATGGGACTTACTGCGTTGAAAAGGTTTCTGATTGCACAGAGTGACTATGGTACCAACAAGATTGAATTTATTGTGAATGTTATGGAATTCTTATTACAGAACAACGTGTTCCTTTATAATGATATCTTCTATTTACAGTTATGTGGAGTATCGATGGGGTCCTCAGTGGCCCCATCCTTTGCAAATATATTCATGTTTTCCATTGAAGCTGATGTGTTTTTCTCCAATACGGTGTTTCAATCGAATTGTTTATAGTTTAAGCGCTTTATTGATGATTTGTTTGTTCTCTGGAGGGGCACACCTGCATCCTTGTCCACACTCATTGAACAACATAACTCCACGTCCAGTCCCATTCTTTTCACCACTGAGATAAGTTGTACCAATGTACATTTCTTAGATGTCGACATCTCCCGTAATGCCGACACACTTGTCACTAAAGTCTTTTTTTTTAAAACCGATCGCAACACCATGTTGCAACCCCAGAGTTGCCACCCGAAAAAACTTGTAGAAAGCTTACCATACTCGCAGATGTTGCGATATAAACGCATCAACAGTAACAATAGCATTTGTGAATCACAAATAGAAGAGTTTTGTGGTAAGCTCAAACAGAAAGGGTATGATGAAAAGAATCTCAATGCCTGCAAAGAGCGAGTGCTCAGATGCGACAGACAAGCGCTATTGGTTAATAGAAAAACCGATAAAAAGAAAGAAGACGTTCTCCCCATGGTAACTCGTTATAATACTGCCGCTCCAATCATTGTCTCCACAGTCAAAAACAACTGGCCCATTCTGGCTAGTGATACATCTTTACCTCTCAACAAATATAGAATCATGCCATGCTTCACTAAAGGTAAAAACCTGAAGCAACTACTTGTTAAAACTGATGTACGCTACCAACCTGATTCCATGAACACCAATTGGCTTGCGAACATTCGCACCGGTAATTTTAGATGCGCATGTGTCACCTGCCAATACTTACTGACAGGTGACAGCTTTAACCACCCTTATTCTGGGAAAATTTATCCCATAAAATATCACTTCACCTGTAACTCCTCCTACATTGTCTATTTAATAACCTGTCCTTGCAGCCTATGTTACGTGGGTAAAACGGAACGCAAATTAAAGGAACGCATGGCTATGCATAGACATTCCATACACACCGCACTTACCAGCGGCAAAAGTGATCAGCCTGTGGCGAGACACTTCGCCCTCAAAAAACATCCTCTGTCCACTCTCCGGTACCACGCGATTGACTGCGTACCGGCTTCCAAAAAAGGTGGGGATAGAGCGAAATTTCTCCTACGCAAAGAATCCTGGTGGATTCACCAGCTAGATGCCCTCGCTCCCCGAGGTTTAAATGAGCAATTACCTTTAGGAGTCTTTCGTTAACGGTTTTCATGCAATGTGCTCTGATTGTATATATGCGCTCATTTCTTGATTTCCATCAGATACCGATATATATGTCTTTCTTTTATTTTTACAGAGCTGTATCGTTTTCTACCTGTGTTTTGATTATTGTCATGGTGATGGTGTTGTCATAGAATGTTCGTCCCACTGACGTCATTCCTGCTGGACAAAGGGGCGGGTACTCAGTCCCTCCCCCGGAACCGGCTTTTTCACGTGGTGTGTCTACAGTATATTAAGGTCAGTGTGTTAACTTGTCTTTTATCCTGATGACAAAACAATAAAGTTTTGAAACGTTGATGCAACTAACTGCAGTGGCTCCTTGCTGTTCATTGTGAGAGAGATCGTGAGTGCCGCACCTTTGATCTTCTACGTCTAAGCAGATCACCTGCTGTGAAGGCACTGATCACTAAGCTGCATTGTTTTTGGGAGTGCCGGACCCATCTACCCTATATATATATATATATATATATTTATTTATTTATTTATTTATTTTTTTAAGGGACCCAGACCATGCACTCTCTAATCTGGCCTTTTTTAACTGGATTAGAGACTACACTAGTGTACCACGACCAGTTGCTAGGTGTGCCGCTGCCCGCCTGACAGATTTGCAGCCAAGGCCAGCTCCAGGCATGTTCGAATTGAGCGGTCGCGCAGGGAACCACCCTTAATGGGCGCCGCACACTGGTATATAAATAGAAGGTCCCGTGAGTGAGCTACAAGTGCCTGCAGTTTGTGCCAGTGGTTATTTGATATATATCTTGTGGTAGCCAGCCCACACCGGAGGAACACCTCGGTACGGGTTCTACCTTCCTTATAGGAGATTTGCTGTTAGCATTGTCCACCTGTTTTAAATAAACGGTATTACACTATGAAGCGCCCCCTCTATTTGTTTTAGATGGAAATCTTCTGAAGTTCCCGTGGGAATCGGGTTTACCAGAGGGAAGCTGCTGCCCTAAACATGTTAACCCATTGGACTGAGTGTGGATAAGGATCACTTTTAACCCCTTCCTGACACAGCCAGTTTTTGTCTTCCTGACAGAGCCCTTTTTTTCAAATCTGACATGTATCACTTAAGTGGGGATAACTTTTTTTTGCTTTTACTTATCCCAGTGATTTTGAGATTGTTTTCTCGTGACACATTGTACTTCAAATTAGTGGTAAATTTGGGTCGATACAGTCTGTGTTTTTTTGTGAAAAATACCAAAATGTCGTAAAAAAATGGAAAATTTAGCAATTTGCAAAATGTTAAATTTTCTGCTTGTGAGACAAATAATCATACCACTCAAAATAGTTAATAACTAACATAGACCATATGTCTACTTTATGTTTCCATCATTATTTCAACTTCCTTTTAATTTTTTTGGACACTAGGAGGCTTACAATATGAATAGCAAATTCTCAAATTTTCAAGAAAATTTCAAACACTGATTTTTTTAGGGACCAGTTCAGACTTTGAGGGACTTGTATGTGAGACACCCCCATAAATGATGCCATTTCAAAAACTGCACCCCTCACAGTATTCAAAACAGCATTTTGGAAGTTTGTTAAACCTTTAGGTGTTTCACATGAATTAAAACAAAGTGTAGGTGAAATTTCAAAATTTCATTTTTTTTGCAGATTTGCAATTTTAATACATTTTTCTAAGGAACACAGTAGATTTTACTAGAGAAATGTGACTAAAAATTGATTCCCCTAATTCTTTTGTTTTCATAAATATCCTATATGTGGCCCTAGTGTGCACGTTGACCAAACCACAGGCTTCATAATAGAAGGAGCACCTACTTGATTTTGGAGCCTCCTTTTTATGAGATTATTTTTTAGGCACCATGTAGGTTTCTAGGCACCATAAGATGCTAAAATTTAGGAACCCCCCCACAAGTGACCCCATTTTGCAAATAACACCCCTCAGGGAATTCATCTAGGGGTATAGTGTACATTTCAAACCCCCAGGGGTTTCACCAATTGTGGTACAACTGGGCAGTGAAAATGAAAAATTAAATTTTTTACACAAAAATGCAGTTCTGGCTCAAAATTTTTCATTTTCACAAGGAATGAAGGAGACAAAGCACCCCAAAATCTGTGCCCCAATTTCTCCCGAGTACGGCAATGCCTCACATGTGACCAAAAAATACCATTTGGGTGCATGGCAGGACTCAGAAGGGAAGGAGTGATTTTTGGATTTTGCAGCTCAGATTCTGGTGGAATGTTGGTGGGTGCTATGTCGCATTAGCAAGACCCCCCAAGCACCAATACAGTGGAACCCCCCCACAACTGACCCCATTTTGCAAACTACACCCCTCAGGGAATTCATCTAGGGGTATAGTGTACATTTCAAACCCCCAGGGGTTTCACCAATTTTGATACAACTGGGCTGTGCAAATGAAAAATTACATTTTTTACACAAAAATGCAGTTCTGGCTCAAAATTTTTCATTTTCACAAGGAATGAAGGAGACAAAGCACCCCAAAATCTGTGCCCCAATTTCTCCCGAGTACGGCAATGCCTCACATGTGACCAAAAAATACCATTTGGGTGCATGGCAGGACTCAGAAGGGAAGGAGTGATTTTTGAATTTTGCAGCTCAGATTCTGGTGGAATGTTGGTGGGTGCTATGTCGCATTAGCAAGACCCCCCAAGCACCAATACAGTGGAACCCCCCCACAAGTGACCCCATTTTGCAAACTACACCCCTCAGGGAATTCATCTAGGGGTATAGTGTACATTTCAAACCCCCAGGGGTTTCACCAATTGTGGTACAACTGGGCAGTGAAAATGAAAAAATTAATTTTTTACACAAAAATGCAGTTCTGGCTCAAAATTTTTCATTTTCACAAGGAATGAAGGAGACAAAGCACCCCAAAATCTGTGCCCCAATTTCTCCCGAGTACGGCAATGCCTCACATGTGATCAAAAAATACCATTTGGGTGCATGGCAGGACTCAGAAGGGAAGGAGTGATTTTTGGATTTTGCAGCTCAGATTCTGGTGGAATGTTGGTGGGTGCTATGTCGCATTAGCAAGACCCCCCAAGCACCAATACAGTGGAACCCCCCCACAAGTGACCCCATTTTGCAAACTACACCCCTCAGGGAATTCATCTAGGGGTATAGTGTACATTTCAAACCCCCAGGGGTTTCACCAATTTTGATACAACTGGGCTGTGCAAATGAAAAATTACATTTTTTACACAAAAATGCAGTTCTGGCTCAAAATTTTTCATTTTCACAAGGAATGAAGGAGACAAAGCACCCCAAAATCTGTGCCCCAATTTCTCCCGAGTACGGCAATGCCTCACATGTGACCAAAAAATACCATTTGGGTGCATGGCAGGACTCAGAAGGGAAGGAGTGATTTTTGGATTTTGCAGCTCAGATTCTGGTGGAATGTTGGTGGGTGCTATGTCGCATTAGCAAGACCCCCCAAGCACCAATACAGTGGAGCCCCCCCACAAATAACCCCATTTTGCAAACTACACCCCTCAGGGAATTCATCTAGGGGTATAGTGTACATTTCAAACCCCCAGGGGTTTCACCAATTGTGGTACAACTGGGCAGTGAAAATGAAAAATTAAATTTTTTACACAAAAATGCAGTTCTGGCTCAAAATTTTTCATTTTCACAAGGAATGAAGGAGACAAAGCACCCCAAAATCTGTGCCCCAATTTCTCCCGAGTACGGCAATGCCTCACATGTGACCAAAAAATACCATTTGGGTGCATGGCAGGACTCAGAAGGGAAGGAGTGATTTTTGGATTTTGCAGCTCAGATTCTGGTGGAATGTTGGTGGGTGCTATGTCGCATTAGCAAGACCCCCCAAGCACCAATACAGTGGAACCCCCCCACAAGTGACCCCATTTTGCAAACTACACCCCTCAGGGAATTCATCTAGGGGTATAGTGTACATTTCAAACCCCCAGGGGTTTCACCAATTGTGGTACAACTGCGCAGTGAAAATGAAAAATTAAATTTTTTACACAAAAAATGCAGTTCTGGCTCAAAATTTTTCATTTTCCCAAGGAAGGAAGGAGACAAAGCACCCCAAAATCTGTGCCCCAATTTCTCCCGAGTACGGCAATGCCTCATGTGTGACCAAAAAGTGGCAGGACTCAGAAGGGAAGGAGTGATATTTGGATTTTGCAGCACAGATTCTGGTGGAATGTTGGTGGGTGCTATGTCGCATTAGCAAGACCCCCAAAGCACCAATACAGTGGAACCACCCCACAAGTGACCCCATTTTGCAAACTACACCCCTCAGGGAATTCATCTAGGGGTATAGTGTACATTTCAAACCCCAAGGGGTTTCACCAATTTTGATACAACTGGGCAGTGAAAATGAAAAATTACATTTTTTTACACAAAAATGCAGTTCTGGCTCAAAATTTTTCATTTTCAGAAGGTATGAAGGAGAAAAAGCACCCCAAAATCTGTGCCCCAATTTCTCCCGAGTATGGCAATGCCTCATATGTGACCATAAAATACCAGTTGGGTGCATGGCAGGACTCAGAAGGGAAGGAGTGATTTTTGGATTTTGCAGCTCAGATTCTGGTGGAATGAATGGTGGGTGCTATGTGGCATTAGCAAGACCCCCGAAGCACGGTGAAATGATGAACCTAATAATCCATAGATGTGTGGTATATTTTAAAACACTCCTTTATACATAGGCCGGGTTTGTCGGGGCAAGTTTCACAGTGGAAAATAGTTTCCTTTCTTATTCCCTTTTTATAGCAAACTTTGCACCTTTTTTGTGTCCTGCCCTTTCTTGCAGTGGAGGGGATTTCGTTAGGAAAATGCTGCCCTGGTACAATACGGGGGCCAGTACTAGAAGTACTGGGGCCCTCTGCCTGCTGGTTCCCAAATATTAGGCCCTTTATGACTTCCTCTTGAAAGTGCATAAATGTCCCCCTCTGGCTGGTAGAACGGAATAGCACGTAAGCGTTATACAGTGCCATCTGGATGATATACACGGCCAGCTTCTTGTACCAGATTTTTGTTTTCCGCAGGGCACTGTATGGCTTCAGTACCTGATCTGAAAGATCCACTCCGCCCATGTACCTATTGTAATCTAGGATACAATTAGGTTTTGAGGTGTGGGTACTGGTACCTCGTACAGGGACGGAGGTGGTACTGTCTCCGTGAATTGTTGTCAGTATAAGGACATCCCTCTTGTCCTTATATTTGACCAACAACATATTTTCGGTGCATATTCCCCTGCTTTCACCCCTTCTCATTACTTGGGCAATGTGCGTTTTTGGGAGGCCTCTTTGGTTCTTACGCACAGTACCGCAAGCTGCTGTACCTCTTGAACCAAGGGCCCAAACAGGGGGATGCTAGTGTAAAAGTTATCCACATAGAGGTGATAACCTTTATCCAGGAAGGGGTGCACTAAATCCCAGACAATTTTTCCACTAACACCTACGAGGGAGGGGGGGGGGGGCATTCTGGCGGTTCAATTCTTGAATCCTTCCCTTCATATACCCTAAACCTGTGGGTGTACCCTGAGGTGCTTTCACACAGCTTATACATTTTTATGCCATACCTTGCCCTCTTACTGGGAAGGTACTGGCGGAATTTAACCCTTCCTTTAAAATGTATAAGGGACTCGTCAATACAAATAAATTTTTCAGGGATGTACATCTCTGCAAATTTGGCACTGAAATGATCAATGACCGGCCTGACTTTGAATAGCCGGTCAAAGGTGGGATCATCTCTGGGTGGGCACAGTGTATTATCGGTGTAATGTAAAAATTTAAGGATTATCTCAAAACGAGTCCGGGCCATGGCCATACGGTAAAGTGGGGTGCTGTACAGAACATCTGTACTCCAATATTGCCTAATTTCTGGCTTTTTTACTATGCCCATATGTAACACCAGACCCCAAAACGTCATCATCTCTACTGCATCTACAGGGGTCCACCTAGCAAATGATGACGTGGGGTTTTGAGCAATAAACTGCTGGGCATATAAATTAGTTTGGTCCACCATTAAATTTATAAAATCATCAGAGAAAAATAATTTGAAAAAGTCAATTTCTCTGAGACCTGTGGAATCAAATTGGATTCCTGGGATGGCCAAAAACTCAGGAACCTGGGGCTCAAAATTGTCTGGTGGTGGGGTCCATACGGGATCAATCATTTGGGGGGGTCTCAGCTGCTCTACGGGGGCGTCTTTGAGGGGGTCCCTCATCAGCAGAGGAGGAAGAGGAGCTTAAGGCGAATCCTTCAAATTCCCCGCTTGCATCACTGGCTGTGTCAGAGTCAGAGGCAAGCATGGCATATGCCTCCTCCGCTGAATACATTCTTCTGGATGACTGGGATGACATTTGGGATGACATTTGGGATGCCATTTTTATTTTTGTGTTTCTGTAAGTGTAATGTTTCAACACGTGTATAGTGTAGGGGGGGTACAAACTTTATTTCAACACGGGGGGTATGTAGTGTGTAGTGTGTATGTAGTGCAGAAAAAAAAAATACTTTATACAGGAATTTGATCCCAATAAAATAAAATAAAATTGAAGGGGTTAAAAAAAAAAAAAAAAAAAAAAAGGTCCTGCGCCAAAAATTGAGCACAGATGTTGGTCAGTAACGTCCGTCACTGAACAGCGCTCAAAGGCAACAGGACACCCACAAAAACAACGTGGGTGTAAAAACCCAAAAAAAACAATTTAAAAAAAACTGCAGAAAAAAAATGATATCAACCTGTGCCAAAAATGCTGTTCAGTGATTGTACGTCACTGATCAGCGGCCACAGGACACCCACAAAAGCAACGTGGGTGTAAAAACAATTTAAAAAAAATTTCCACAGCACTCTCCAAAAAAAAAACAATTTAAAAAAACTGCAGAAAAAAAAATGATATCAACCCTGTGCCAAAAATGCTGTTCAGTGATTGTACGTCACTGATCAGCGCTCAGCGGCCACAGGACACCCACACAAGCAACGTGGGTGTAAAAACAAAACCCCACTGCACTCTCCAAAAAAAAAAACTGCAGATCAGTGATGCAGTGATGCAACACTGATTAGCAGTGAGGGGCAGCAGACACACAACCTGACAGGGTATATATATAAAAAAAAAAACCTGGACCCCCAAAAAGTTGCTGATTAATTAATTTAAACTGACCAGCACAAAAGGGGGGGCAGCAGGGGGGGCAGCAGTCAGTTGCACACGCAGCACAACCTTTGGTGCAACTGACAGGTATATATATAAAAAAAAAAAACCTGGACCCCCAAAAAGTTGCTGATCAGTTAATTAATCAGCACAATCAGCACAAAAGGGGGGGCAGCAGTCAGTTGCACAGGCAGCACAACCTTTGCTGCAACTGACAGGTATATATATAAAAAAAAAAACCTCTGCACCCCCAAAAAGTTGCTGATCACCTCAGATATAGTGATCAGCACAAAAGGGGGTGCAGCAGACACAAAATATAGCACTCTCTATCACTCTCTGTCACTCTCTGTCACTATCTGTCCCTATCTCTCACGATCTGTGACTCTATGACACTGCAGCAGCAGCACACACAGAAGTCACAAGATCCAGGAAGTATCCATCTGCTGGCAGCACGCTACCAGCGGTGATCAGCGGTGATCAGGTAAGTTTCAGGCAAGGATCAGGTATGTATCACGACAGATTGGCACGGTGACCGCTCTGCACGCAATTCCAGACCGGAATGGCGTCTGCAGTGCAGTCACCGTTAGTTTAAATCACGCGCCTTGGCTGTGATTGGTCCGTGGGTCCCACGGACCAATCACAGCCTTGGGGGCAGGTGGAGTGAGGTGTCGTCGTCACCGATGACCCCCTCATGCCCCCTGACGCCCGGCGGTGATTGACACCTGTGTTACCGAGCGTCTGATTCGCCGGTAACACAGGAAAACGCTGTGAATGGCTGTTCACACTGAACAGCCAATCACAGCGATCGCCGACGGGGGGCGGCATCGCAGCCCCCCGGACATGTCTGCTGTCAGGGACAGCAGACATCGTCCCTCTGTCCCCGCGTCTATAGACGCGGGGACAGTTTAAAGTCATGACGTATATATACGTCATGTGTCGGGAAGTACATCCCGGCCATGACGTATATATACGTCAAATGTCGGAAAGGGGTTAAAGTGTTACTATAAGGACAGAAAAAGTGTCAGCGCATCTATAATTTTATTGTTTTATATTTATAATATATTTATAATATATATATATATATATATATATATATATATAGTCCAGAATATCGGCACTCACCCCTTGTAAATGTAACTTGGCCCCGGGTGCCTTCCTCGGCAGGCAGGTAGTATAGCAATAGTAATGTAGCGGCACTCTCGGGAATTAACGAGACAAACACAGCAATATGCTTAACGTTTCAAATCGTGTTGGGATTTTTCATCAGAAGCAACTTAGTGAGTGTACAAACACAGAATAAATACCTGATCCAAGACGGTGCACAGCCGATCCATAACGACTGCTACTTCCGCCGGCATCCACGTGTAAAGTTCGGCACTTACCGATGACGTCACCAGCGTCCATCAGCTGCTAGGCGACGGGTATGTCACGTGACCTCCTATTGCCTGCAACTAGGTTGCCTAGCAACATCTCAGTGTACCGGAACTACGTAGTGGCCGGCGTCCATCAGTTGCCGGGAGACCAGTGTCTATAATAAACAAATGTGTGTAAATATATACAAAACACAAAATAAACAGTTACTACTTGAGAAAGATGTCACACAATTAATAAACATAGGCATTAGATAGCTTAGAAAGTGATAATACATTACAAAAATTTCAAAGCTAGGAATTACCTATCAAGCTGACTCCCACATGGGAGAAAAGTTGAATTAAATTTCCACAAGATCTGATAGAAAAATGAGTGGCCACTATAGATAGCTAGAAAAAACAATTGAAATTGAGCTGTTCATTTAAGCCATGTGGACTGACTGTATCTAATGTGTATATCCACCGAGCCTCACTTTGAAGGAGGATCCTTGCTCGGTCTCCACCCCTAGGGTTAACTGGCACCCCATCAATAATCTTATATCTGATTGAGGCAGGGTTATGTTTCATAAGACGGAAATGCCTTGCTACAGGTTGTTCCGTATCTTTGCCCTCTGCTGCTAGCCTAATGGCACTTCTGTGTTGGGCCATTCTCTCCTTTAATTTACAAGTGGTTTTACCCACATAGGCAAGGCCGCAGGGGCATTTTATAAGATATATGACATAGGTGGAGTTGCATGAATATACCTGTTTAATTTTGTAGATTTTACCTGTTCGGGGATGGGAAAATGTGTCACCTGTTTCTAAGAAATTACAGGTGGCACATCCCAGACAACGATAGTTGCCTGGTTTTTTTGTTAGAAAGTGGGCTGCCGGTTCCTTTTTTGCTTTCATGGGCCCGGTTTTAACAAGCCAATCCCTAATACTCTTATTCTTGCGATAGCAAGGGACAAGTGTAGTGTCCTTAAGAAGGGGGAGTTCCGGATCCATGTTGACAACTGGCCATAATCTTTTGGCTCTGCCCATCACCTTCCTGTTAGAGTCCGAAAAATCTGTCACGAAGATCATTTTATCCTTTATTAATTTCTTGGGTTGGTTAATCCGAAAGTTCTCTTTGGGTATGTTCATAACCCTATCAACTGCTTTACTGACGGTAGTTTTATCGTAGCCACGCTCCAAAAATCTGTCAGTCATTGCTTTGATTTGAACAGCTTCATCCTCCAGATCACTGCAGATCCTTCGTACTCTGCAGAGCTGGGAAAATGGCAAAGACTGTTTGAGTGGCTCTGGATGAGCACTAGATGCGAGGAGCAGTGAATTTCCGTCAGTGGGTTTGGAGAACATGGAGGTATTGATGAATCCATCTTTAATCTTGACTTTGACGTCCAAGAATGATATTTCACTTGCACTATGATTAAATGTGAACTTAATGTCTCTATCCTGAGAATTAATAAGTTGCATAGTGCTCTCGAACTCAATTGCCGTGCCCCTCCATATGACAAATATATCGTCTATAAAACGCTTGAAGAAGACACATTTGGAAGTGAAGTCAGTATTGCCAAAGAAAAGGTCTTGTTCAATTTGGAACATAAAGCAATTTGCGTATGTCGGTGCTACGCAAGCCCCCATCGCCACTCCCCTTACTTGAATAAAGAATTCTTCCAGGAAGATGAAGTAATTCCTTATAAGTACTAGTTCCAATAGTTTTAGGAACAGTTCCACATTCGGGCCTTGATAGATGGCATTATCAGTTATGAGTCTTCTAGTAGCAAGCAACCCCCTGTCATGGGGTATGCTTGTATAGAGGCTCACAATATCAATTGTACAAAGTAGATACTCCCCTTCAGTTAGATCCATCTTGGCAAGTTCATTTAAGAACATTGTTGTATCTCTCAGGTACGTGTTCTCAACCTGTATCACCGGCTGTAAGTATGCATCCAGGTATTTGGAGATGTCATACATTATTGACCCACGCCCCGAGATGATGGGCCTCCCGGGTGGATTTTTTAAGCACTTGTGGATTTTTGGGATCAAATACAGTACTGGAATTAAAGGGGTTCGGTTGATAAGGGAAACATACACTTTTTTGGTGATTAGTTCTTGGTCCACGGCCTCTTTTAAAATTGTATCCAGCTCATTAATGAACTGTAACGTTGGATCTTGACCCAATTTTCGGTACACCGTGTTATCTTCAAGCTGTTTGAAGGCTTCAGCCAGGTAATCACTTGTATTGAGGACAACTATACCGCCCCCCTTATCAGCGGGGCGGATAGTTATCTCTTCTCGTTTTGACAATACCAAGAGGGCTTGCCTCTCCCTTGAAGAAAGGTTGTAATGTGTACCGGATCTTCTTTTGGTGATACTATCGATGGTAGTTGCCATCGATGAAGAAAAGGCTCGAATGGTTGTGCTATTTGAAGGGGGATCAAACAGCACACGGGACTTGATAGGAGGCCGGATAGTATCACTGATAAGGGGGGTTAATGTGTCCTGATTGCCAAAAAACTCTTTGAGCCTTAATTGGCGATTAAATCTGCTAAGGTCCACTCGATTGGAGAATGGGTCATATGGGCCTGTGGGAACAAAGCCCAGACCCCGTTCCAATACTGAATTTTCCTCTGCAGTGAGTGGAAAGTCTGATATGTTGTATATCACTTTCTGTCTTTTCTGCTTGCCTTTAGTTTTTGCAATGCGGCGGCATTGTCCCGCTCTTCTTGTATGGGGTCTACCAGGGTACCGCCTTTCGCCCTGGTAGATATCCCTAAAGGGGGTCTTGGTACTCCAGCAGAGGATGTCCCCTGTCGGCTGTCCCCCTCGCTGTTGGAGGATGCATTTTCAGATGTTTCTGTATCCAATGGGAATCGTTTGTTGGTCCTTTGCCGAAATCGCATCTGTTTATAATTGCGGGGCGCACTACTGGTCCAATGGTACACTTTTTTCTCCTCATAGTCACGATTAACCATCGTTAGCTTTTTCTTTTTATAGGTAATGAGTTCATTACGATATTTGAGCACTTGTGCCTCAAGTTTTTCAAGCCAGTTATCAGCTGGTTGTTGTATTAAGCATATCAGATGGATGGTTTCATATGCGGAGATTTTTTCACGGGTGATTTTACACTCCGGCGTAGACTCTTCGACTACTAATAAAATCAGATCAAATGATGCCCGATTCAAAATTGCCGCCCACTTTCTGCAGAATTCCGCATTAGTGCGGCCTATTGTCGGGGCATTTTTAATACGAAATCCCCGTGGGATCTTTTTCTGTATATAGTATTCAGAAAGAGTTATACTATGGAGGTCAAAGTCTGTTTCACGTTTTCTGAGGCGCAAAAGGTTCTGGTATATATGCTGAGCAGAAACATCCGCAGTCAATAAGCATTTATCCTTTCTCAGGATATTCCCCACCTCAGTCTCTGAAAATGTGAACATGTCTCCCGTTGGTAGGTCAATATCAAGTAGTCCCAGCGTTGCGCCCAATTCCTGTGTCGACATGTCGATTTCTCAATGTCGCTGTTCCACCTCAAGTGATATGCCCCTGCGGCCTTGCCTATGTGGGTAAAACCACTTGTAAATTAAAGGAGAGAATGGCCCAACACAGAAGTGCCATTAGGCTAGCAGCAGAGGGCAAAGATACGGAACAACCTGTAGCAAGGCATTTCCGTCTTATGACCCTGCCTCAATCAGATACAAGATCATTGATGGGGTGCCAGTCAACCCTAGGGGTGGAGACCGAGCAAGGATCCTCCTTCAAAGGGAGGCTCGGTGGATATACACATTAGATACAGTCAGTCCACATGGCCTTAATGAACAGCTCAATTTCAATTGTTTTTCTAGCTATCTATAGTGGCCACTCATTTTTCTATCAGATCTTGTGGAAATTTAATTCAACTTTTCTCCCATGTGGGAGTCAGCTTGATAGGTAATTCCTAGCTTTGAAATTTTTGTAATGTATTATCACTTTCTAAGCTATCTAATGCCTATGTTTATTAATTGTGTGACATCTTTCTCAAGTAGTAACTGTTTATTTTGCGTTTTGTATATATTTACACACATTTGTTTATTATAGACACTGGTCTCCCGGCAACTGATGGACGCCGGCCACTACGTAGTTCCGGTACACTGAGATGTTGCCAGGCAACCTAGTTGCAGGCAATAGGAGGTCACGTGACATACCCGTCGCCTAGCAGCTGATGGACGCTGGTGACGTCATCGGTAAGTGCCGAACTTTACACGTGGATGCCGGCGGAAGTAGCAGTCGGAATGGATCGGCTGTGCACCGTCTTGGATCAGGTATTTATTCTGTGTTTGTACACTCACTAAGTTGCTTCTGATGTAAAATCCTAACACGATTTGAAACGTTAAGCATATTGCTGTGTTTGTGTCGTTAATTCCCGAGAGTGCCGCTACATTACTATTGCTATATATATATATATATATATATATATATATATATATATATATATATATATATATATATACAGCGAATAGCCGGCACTTGCACTCTGTGATCAGCACGGCGGTGCGCAGGACAAGCCACAGCTCACACGTATTCCCACTATCTCCGGAGATAGTGGGAATATATATATATACTAGGTGATTCATCGCGCCCTACGGGCGCTCTTCACACCGTCGTAAGGGGCTGCGCCCCCTTAATTTGTGAACATTTGCATATGAGAAAGATGGTTAGAATTGTATGAAAGATGGCCTATATTGCAACTTGAGTTATAGGTGAAATGTGTTAAATAGAGAGCATATGATGTGGAAGGGGGTGTATTGTTTTGTTTAATTAAAAAGCGGTTACAGAGTAAGATGTACATTGATAGTGTGGATGGTACAGTGACATTTGTGGGTGTGTGGGGGGGGGGCTGTGTGTGCATGTTGTTTAGGTGTGTGTGTGCAATAGTATAGTAGGGTGTTTCTGAGTCAGCGGCTCCCCACTGGCGGAGGTCACGACACAGGAAAACAGGAGGCTGGGTAGTGATAGGGGTGTGTGGGCATAAGGGGGACTAAAGAGGAGGGTGGAAGATACTGTGCAGCTTCTGCCAGTGGGTGAGGGTCCAGCGTGGCAGTACAGGAGTACAGGATGGTGGCCCTTAGTCAGTGTCTCCTCCTACTGGGTGGGAGTTCGGGTGCATGAGAGCAGGAGGCTGGGCTATGAGGCATGATAGGGGCATGTGGGCAAAACAGCATCAGCAAACTCCCCAGTGGTGGAAGTTACGGTTCAGGAGAGCAGGAAGCTGGGTAGTGATAGGGGTGTGTGAGTATACGGGGGACTAAAGAGGGGCTTAGGGGTGCCGTGAATTGCGGGAGGGGTGCGGGGGTGCCGTGAATCAAGGGAGGGGGGGTGCAGGTGTCGGCGAATCGCGGGAGAGGGCGGGGGTCCGCAAAGCGTGGGAGGGGGCGTGAATTGCGCGAGGGGGGGTTGCGAATCGCGGGAGGGGGGTGCGCGGGGGGTCCGTGAATTGCGGGAGGGGGGGGGGGGCACGGGGCGCGATGAATCACCTAGTTGGTTATATATTCTTGTAGAAGGATGGTAGGATGTTGCGGTCATTCAGAATGCATTTACATAAACAGTAATAGTAGCAGTAAAAGGTCTGACTTAAAACACCTACAGTAAAACAGAACAGGTGTTATATATTATACAAAGAATTGGTTGATGATGTGTAGGTTGACGTGCACATAGTTCATAGTTGTCACTGGAAAAAAATTGCTACAAGAAAAAAATCAACACAGAAAGTTCAACACATGTAAATGTTGACATAAGTGTGGCACTTCATCGGTGTCCATGTCGACACATGAGAATGAATATGAAAACATTTAAAAAAAGAAAAATAAATCTTCAAAAACTTATGTCAACCTTTTCATTGTCGACCATAGCCGTGCCAGTGTTTTGCATGTGCCATTTAATCCTGGGGTTGCCGTGAATCGCGCGTGGGGGTGGGTGGGGTGGAGGGAGGGAGGAGGTGAGGGGTGTCCGCGAATCGGGAGGAGGGGTCGTGGGTGGATGCCGTGAATTGCGGGAGGGGTGGGGGTCGCGGGGGGGGTGGGTGCCGGGAATTATGGGAGGGGGGGGCGGGGGGTTGCAGTGAATCGCGGGAGGGTGGGTCGCGGGGGCGGGGGGTTGCCGCAATGACAGGAGGGGGGGTCAGGGGTGGGGAATCGCGGTAGGGGGGGTCGTGGGGGGCACCGTGAACCGTGGGAGAGGGGGCCCGGGGGGTTGGCACGAATCGTGGGAGGGGGTCGCGGGGTGCCGCGAATCGCAGGAGGGGGGTGTGTCACGGGGTGGGGCCACGAATCGCGGGAGTCACCAGGGGTGCCGCGAATTGCGGGGGGTGTGCTGCAAATCGCGGGAGGGGGGTCGCGGGGGGTGCCGCGAATCGCCACAAGAAAAAATCAACACAGAAAGTTCAACACATGTAAATGTTGACATAAGTGTGGCACTTCATCGGTGTCCATGTCGACACATGAGAATGAATATGAAAACATTTAAAAAAAGAAAAATAAATCTTCAAAAACTCATGTCAACCTTTTTCATTGTCGACCATAGCCGTGCCAGTGTTTTGCATGTGCCATTTAATCCTGGGGTTGCCGTGAATCGCGCGCGGGGGTGGGTGGGGTGGAGGAAGGGAGGAGGTGAGGGGTGTCCGCGAATCGGGAGGAGGGGTCGTGGGTGGATGCCGTGAATTGCGGGAGGGGGGGGGATCGCGGGGGCGGGGTGGGTGCCGCGAATTGTAGGAGGGGGAGCGCGGGGGGTTGCAGTGAATCGCAGGAGGGTGGCTCGCGGGGGCGGGGGGTTGCCGCAATGACAGGAGGGGGGGTCAGGGGTGGGGAATCGCGGTAGGGGGGGTCGTGGGGGGCACCGTGAACCGCGGGAGAGGGGGCCCGGGGGTTGGCGTGAATCGTGGGAGGGGGTCGCAGGGTGCCGCGAATCGCAGGAGGGGTGTGTGTCACGGGTTGGGGCCGCGAATCGCGGGAGTCACCGGGGGTGCCGCGAATTGCGGGGGGTGTGCTGCAAATCGCGGGAGGGGGGTCGCGGGGGGTGCCGCGAATTGCCACAAGAAAAAATCAACACAGAAAGTTCAACACATGTAAATGTTGACATAAGTGTGGCACTTCATCGGTGTCCATGTCGACACATGAGAATGAATATGAAAAGATTCAAATAAAGAGAAATAAATCTTCCAAAACTCATGTCAACCTTTTTCATTGTCGACCATAGCCGTGCCAGTGTTTTGCATGTGCCATTTAATCCTGGGGTTGCCGTGAATCGGGGGTGGGGGGGAAGGGAGGAGGTGAGGGGTGTCCGCGAATCACGGGAGGAGGGGTCGTGGGTGGATGCCGTCAATTGCGGGAGGCGGGGGGTGTGTGGGTGCCGCGAATTGTGAGAGGGGGGGGGGCGCAGGGGGTTGCAATGAATCGCGGGAGGGTGGGTCGTGGGGGGTTGCCGCAATGACAGGAGGGGGGGTCAGGGGTGGGGAATGCCGGTAGGGGGGGTCGTGGGGGGCACCGTGAACCGCAGGAGGGGCGGCCCGGGGGGTTGGCGCGAATCGTGGGAGGGGGGGTCGCGGGGTGCCGCGAATCGCAGGAGGGGGGTGTGTGTCACGGGGTGGGGCCGCGAATCACGGGAGTCACCGGGGGTGCCGCGAATTGCGGGGGGTTTGCTGCAAATCGAGGGAGGGGGGGTCGCGGGGGGGGGGGGTGCCGCGAATCGCCACAAGAAAAAATCAACACAGAAAGGTCAACACATGTAAATGTTGACATAAGTGTGGCACTTCATTGGTGTCCATGTCGACACATGAGAATGAATATGAAAACATTGAAAAAGTGAAAAATAAATCTTGTCAACCTTTTTCATTGTCGACCATAGCCATGTCAGAGTTTTGCATGTGCCATTTAATCGTGGGGATGCCGTGAATGGGGGGGGGGGGGGGGGGGGAGGGAGGGAGGGAGGTGCATACCTCCCAACATGACCCTCTCCAGGAGGGACACATTGCTCTGTTTCTGGACTTTCTTCTTAATTTATGGATTACCATCACCTGTGCTTAAACACCTTTCTTATCAATTACCCTGTTTAAAACAGGTGATGACAATCATAAATTAAGATGGAAGTCCACAACCCAGCGTTACAGCTCCAGACACACTTTGAGTGACAGATGTAGCCAAATATATATATATATATATATATATATATATATATATAAAACAAAGGGGGGTTTGTGACCTTTTTTCTGCGCTAGTGTGGGGGCAGCACTTCTATAGTGCCTCGCTGTTAATAAAGGCACAACAGATACAGATATAAGCAAGAAAAGGAATAGGAGTGCGCCCAAATACAGTTTTTTCACCACAGAAATTGCACACTATTAAAAATCTGTATTTATTACAGTTATCAATACATAAAAACTTTCAGTTCAATAATACGACTTAACATAAAATTTGATCAGTAGATCCAACAAAATGATCCAACACCAGAATGGAGCTTGTACATATACGGTCGTAACAACCGCATACACTACAACACACACACAAAAACAGTACAACACACACAAACACATAAAAAAAAAT